>NW_022986883.1:0-217419 GCF_010094085.1 Westerdykella ornata
ACCTGAATACAATCAGTCAACCCATCTTCAATCAATCTTTCTGTCACCGTGACATCTTCAGATACTATCAAATCTGACAGAAGCACTAAAGTCTCCTCTTACTCTGTATAAGCTCTTCTGTATACCAGAGGGTAGGAAAGTCTTATTTACCTACCTTGAAAGGACCCAAATCGCTATCCAAAAGTGGCTCCTACAACAGGAGCCTCTAGAGAACATAGAATAAAAGATGGACAACAGAAAAACACATAGAAAACAGACAAAACTATAAAAAGACAACAGGTATAACAGGGTAAGATCTTAGGAGGAAAATGTTTAGGTTTTTCTTTGTTTATTCTATCACACTCACTTCCTTTCATCACCTTCTCCTCCCCTACACTCCTTTACCTACCCCTTTTCCTTCCTTTTTTCTGCCTTAACAAGCAGTTTCACTGCTCTCGCTTAAGCCTAACATATATGAAGGCCTCGAGAGAGGATGTATGTTAGTTAGTATAGCCATATCATAGTCTTAGACTCAATACACATATTTTGACTAAAAAAAAAAAAAAATAGCTAGCAGGATGGCTGCAGTTACTTTCCACTAGCAGTCTACCCTTAGGCATATAGCTACTCTAACTATTTAATTATGTACAGTACCCCTCTGCAGCCTCTGTAGTAGCTATTTTAAATATACTCTACTATAAATTTGCCTATTTTAGCTATCTCTATATATCTAAATAGCCTTACGCTCTCTAATTGCAACTGCAATACTAGGAAACTGCTTATTTTAGGTATCTCTATATATTTAAATAGCCTTATATTTAGCTAAACATCCTGCAGGTATTTTACAATTGCTAAGATAACTGCAGAGCTATTTTAATTACAGCTAAACATCTATATATTTCGCACGACTCGCCAGTAGGGCAGCTAAGCCGCTGGTGTAAGTACTATGCCCGGAGAGGCCTCCTAGGCTTACTGGTATGCCCTCTATTATTTACTGGTATGCCCTTTAATCAGTGCCCTAGTTAGGAGCTTCAGGAATAGGGAAATATATAGGTAAGGCTTAGGGAAAACCTAAAACCGCGAGCTTTCCCTATCCCCATACAATTTCGACGGTGGCACGGAAATTTACCCTACGCCGATGATTTACCTAATTCCGACGCTTACCCAATAGCGAGGTTTTACTGTATCTGACCCCAGCTAGCATGTGAAGCAGAACCTGTGCATCAAGCCTCGGCCTATTTCTTTTCGTTCCCCACAGCCCATCAGGAAGCTCGCGAACCGCTCATGAACATGATCTGCAGGGGACTGTGGGGAAATACCAAGATTGCTCTCACCATGGGTGACGATCATCATCCCCAAGCACAACCACCATGTTTTCTGCCATGAAGACTCGCTTCCTATGACTTCTCCCCGTTCCCATCCACTTTCATCATGGCTGTGAGAAGATTACGTACCCTGCTTGGGGCCCTCATTCTGCTGATCGGAGGACTGTGGCTCTACTCCTCCAGGCAGGAGGAGCCTATGCTGCCTCATACCCTCCTGGAGACTCCTATCCAGTACCTAAAAAACGGAGGAAGTGATCAGAATCCTAAAGGAGCAGGAGAAGCCAATAGCGATCCCAGATATACGGCGCACCTGGACCTCCTTTCTCAACCCGTACCAGATCAGCACTCTCCGGTAGGCTCCCAACCCGAGGTTAAACCATCACCGCCATCTTCAGGAAATGCACCGGAGCTACCACCGTCGTTGGAAGGTCAGGCACAAAACTTGGACTCGAACACGAAGACATCGGAACCCTTCTTCGCATTCCAGAAGGACCTGGATCTTGAATTACCCGTTGCCACATTCCAATCGTTCAGCAATCACAGACCTCATAACCATGACTATGGAGGCCCCAAGAAATATGCCTATGCCACCTTCATGGCTACACGCAATCCGTCAACAAAAGACCCTTATTACTTGGCCATCCACTCCGTTCTATACCGGATACTGTACTCTCCGCGTTCCCGGACGGAACAATACCCCTTCATCGTCTACGTAGCCGACTTTGTGACCGAAGAACAGCGCACTCTCCTGAGAGGCGCCGGAGCCATTGTCCGGGAACTGGAGCCATTGCCATGGAGTTGCGACCGCCCAGGCGGCCAAGAGCGCTGGAAAGACCTCTTTGCGAAACTGAACATGTGGAAGGAAACCGAGTTCGAACGTATCCTCTTCCTCGATGCTGACGCCTTCCCTGTCGACCATATGGATCCCATGTTCGACTTGACTCCCCTGCAGGATTGTAGGAAGGAGAAGCTGCAAGAAGACGATTACCTCGAAGATGCATCCCCCGTGTGCGAGCCTTACGTCTTTGGCGGTGTACCGCAGGACATAACCAATCCAGCGGATTATAACATCAATGTCGGAAGCATGGTCTTCGCACCTTCCGAGAGGATGCACCAACGGCTGCTGCAGAATTACCTAAAAACGGACAAGTACAACTGCTCCATGGCCGAGCAAGCCTTCCTGAACTGGCAGTTCCAGCCTGATGGTGCGTTTCCGCCTACGCTGTTGACGAGAGAATGGGGCGGATTCTTCCCACAGCCGGACGAGGAGGGCAAGCTGAAGGTTGTGCACGAGAAGATATGGGTCGTGGATCAGGGTATTTCGGATTGGTTGAAGTTGGACTGGCTCACGCAGTGGCAGGAGATGATGGCCTTCTACAACGGCGACGAGTTTAAGCAAGCGAGAGAAAAGGATGGCGCCGACAGGGTTGTCTGAGCGTTCACACTTTCGAGCACATAGGGTTATGATTAATACTGGGCCTGGTTCGGAAGCCTTCGGTACAGGTGGCATCAACTTGCGAAAATAATGGTGCGCAGTGAAAACCAGCAATTGCGGCGCGCATAGAGCGTGACATAAGCGTAGAGGGATACACTTCACTAGCACAATGATTAGCAGGATCGAACATCCCAACATACCAAGGTATATGGTTTCATATGAGGGCTACTAGGAGACTAATAGGCATAATTGATTAGATAAGAAGTACACAAACTACAGAAACTAGAACTTCTTGAACGTCCTTGACTGTTCGACATACACCTGGAGGAGTTCGCCGAGGCGTATATGTAACAAAGGCGGTTCGAAGTAGTATGCAAGACTTCAGCCACGGGAATATCGGGTGCAAGTCCCCCCATAAGTAGCAAGTCGAAGCTTGAAGCAGGCTCCTTGCCATTGTGCGTTCTAACCCCACTGTAATCTGTCAATCTCGATCCGTTCATCCGCTGCCAATTCCACCACAAGCGGTCCAGCTGGGTGTGATGAAGAAAGAATACTGGATCTGCGTTAAAGCTTAGTAGATCGGAGGATATATGATTCCAGATGATGCTCACCTGAGGGCGCGGTTAGCAAGGAAAAGTCGCCCCTTATAGTGCGAGGTATCGCTAGATGAGGGCCATTCTCGAGACGGAGGTTGAAAGTGCCGTAGTCCGTTATAGCTAGCAATTGGTCCATCATATCTGGGCTAATTTGTTGCGCCTGAAGGCCTAGTTCGTCTCCCGCAAGGAAGCCACGTGAGAGACAGTGTGGATACATTGTTTCATCAAGATAGGGTATCTCGAAGTCTCTGAAAGGTCCATCACGTACGCAGTATCCTTGAACGATAGGTTCTCTGGATTCTTCAGGTCGGCCGTTTGTGCCAAATCCGTGCTCTGCATCCCAGATAGGCGATTTGGTAATGTCTTCCCAATCAAGCTCCCAATCCCAGTACCTGAATCCGTCTTTCAGTAGCTAGCTTATATGTGTGCTCATGATTACTGTACGTACGGCATGCTCCCGGTATAACTACACACATTCTGCAGAGTTTCCTCGTATAAAACAACGAAGTATCGGTGCCATGCAAGAAATGGGGCAGCGTCATGCACTGTCTTGAAGGTGAGCAACGAAAAAGACCTGCCTTAGCTTCTAGCACTACCTACCGTATTTTCCAACGCGACTATGTGTCCACGGAAAATCATCATATAGCGAGTGATTTAATCCAATCCGAGAAGGTTTGGATTTCAGACATCTGACCGAATGCAAGTATTCATCCCTTTGCCATAGCGGGAGGTTTCGCCACTCTCTGCGGATTCGAACATCCGAGCACTGCTGTACGAGGATGTTTGGGCCGGTCTCGGTGCCCTGCCAATGGAAATATCCACAGAGTACAAAGATGGTGATGGCAACTGAAGAGAGAATACAAAATAATAGACTTGAGGGAGAACACCAGCCCTGGCAAGATGCACTGGACGGCACTTCAGCGTCAGTTTCTCTGTCCAGCGCTGTATACGCCGGTTCCTGGCGTGTGAACAGTTTCATTGTAGTCGAGACGAGTGTATTTGTATGTAAAGGACAGAGTCACAGACAGAGAAAAAAGGTGGGCATTCCGCACGCTTGGATTGAAGAGGAAGATATGGTGCAGGCTATCCAGTTTTAGCCCCAGGCAATTGCGGATCATCCTGAACATGATGGCTAGATTAACAGCCGGAGGGAGGCCATTCCGCACTCGACTCAGGTTGTTCTGAACTTTGAATCTGTCGCGACATTGATCTTGTGCTATGGTTAGTGCAAAGTGTTACAAACCAATATTCGAGTGTCGCTGTTATGCAGACGAGCTGGTCGCCGATGTTCCATGTCCATGATGATCCAGCTCAGGGCTCATTACGGAGCCAATCAATTCAACGAATATAATAAAATTTCACGGTGGCAATAGAGACCGGACATGTTCGGAGGCAAGGAAAGCGGCGCGGAAAGCGGCGTAGTTAATGTAGCGGGCGCTTACAGCCATTGTATCGGATCTATTGCACTGTCCGCCGCGGATTATTAGTTTCCGCAACGGACTCTGGGCATGCGGAATGATATATGGAGATGTCACAGGAAAGTAAGTTTTCAGAGGGCTTAAAGCCAGCACTTTGCTCGTGTGACTTTCAAACTAGCCTTGAAGGACACATCACATCTTCGTCTCGACGCCCGATACATCTGCCATAGTCTCTCTTTCAAGCGCAAAAACCCCCTGGGGAATATGAAAGTCCAAAATCTGATTCTACTGTGCTGCGTTGGAGGTGCCATCGCTAGTCCTATCTGTGAGTTAAAGCCGCTCAATGCACAAACGCAGTTACATTGACATGAGCAGTGATCAACACCGAAACCGCTCGCTCCATCAAAAACTCTGAGCTCCCAATAAGGACAGATTTGCCTCCAGACACTAGCCACCCGGCAGAGAACATGGAGAGTGAGGAGAAAGGCAGTGTACCTCACATGATGGCTGACTACCGACGTGATGAGGGGCAAGGAGAGTTCACCCCTGACTATTGAAATATTTGAAGGGAAGGGAGACATCAATGTATCTGCCAGGGGATATTTAAGCAAAAATTCCAATCTTTCCGGAAATACAAATTTTCATATCTGTAGAGTTCCCGTAAGTGATTATGTGGAGTTAAGGTGCTTTCATCCTTCTTCAAGCCGCGCGGCCTGGTACTGTACTGGTGCCTGTGCCGTAACTCGCGGCCAAAGCTCGTTCCCAGTGATAGCTCCTCGTAACAGCCGGTGTCATATAACTGGTGGCCGAACGCACCATCAGACACGGCCAAATGGAAAGGCTGTGCCGCTGCGGCACCCACCCCGGAGAACGAGATATCCGGCCGGTGTTGAACAAGGATGAAATGGCGCATGTCTCATCAGTCTTCGCGAACTCTCTTTTATATGACGCCAGCGTCTTTCTGCTGAGCGAAAAGGTTACTATAAACCGGTTTCAAGTGTAGTCAGTCTGCTTCCTCAAGCGGAATGCGAGAACACGAAATCCTTGACGCTCCACTGCTTCCAGGCTCTGTTTTGATTGATCAAAGTGGAGAAGTGCAGGAGGCTACTTTCACACGTAGACCGTTGATAACCGGGAAATCTGCGATGCTGCACTCTCTCCTGACCTTCATATCAGTCACTTTAAATATCTATCTGATTATCCTGGCGCTACATGATCCGAGAGCTTGTACACGAAGCGGTGGAAGCGTTCCCTCGACCCTTACGGGCGTATCCTCGTATAGTATGCGCTCTTGGTTATCTTCGTCAAAGGTGATAAGGGCTAATAGGCATCCCAGCTGGATTGGGCCTCGACGTGCCAAAGGTACACTATCACCACACCGATTATTGGGGCAATAATTCCACCTTGTCGGACATTCTTTGGGACGGTATCGACACCAACCCTATGGTGGTAGCTTTGTCAGATGAATTCGCGGACACTCACGGCCTTCCGCGGTCCGGCCGTTTTCCATGGGATCGGAGGAAAGGACGTTATTTTGTGAAAGTGTACCATCAGCTGCATTGTCTTGTAAGTTAGAAACGCATTGCAACCCTCCAAGTCTCACCGATCTCTAGAAGTTTATCCGGAAAGGGTTCGTGGAGTACGAACGCGGACAGATCCCAACTTTGAATGCGCAACATGTCCACCACTGTTTAGACAGCCTTCGGCAAGATGTTCAATGCATAGCAGACGACACATTGATGCCTACTGGAAGCACACCTCGCTCAATAGGAGATCTTCAGCCGCTCAAATGCCGAAATCTCACGAAGTTGGTCGAATGGATATATGCTCCGGAGCGGAACGCATGCCACCGATCGTTGGACGATTATCGTCCTATCACGCATTCAATTGAGCGATATGCTTTCTGTTCCAAGAGTTCACCATACTATTCGGCAATGGAGGAGTACTTCAGAAAATATGGGCATCATGATCCCTGGGAAACAGACCATGTTGTCGAACCGTTATGAAAAGCAAAGAACAATGATATGGCCTATTTTTAATCTTAAGACTGCAACATGTTGGAAGCCACTCAAACCGTCAGTCCAGACTACGATTGGGTTCCACTAACTGATTTTCTGAGCGGCGCCGCAGAAGTGCCCTCGGAGGGTAGTCGCACCAAACTTGCATTCTCAGGGCATTGACCTCAACTCAAACGAAGTGACAGGTTCTGAATTCAAAGAAACACCGGACTGTGAGCCAAAGCCATGGAATTGTGACTTGACCTTGCGCACCAGAGCCGAGTGTCCGGAAGGTTCGCTCACAGCTAGTCTAGTCCTCGCGTTCCTATGTCCGAATAGTCTCGGTAACAATGGCAGACAGCACACGACCAAGCCAGCGGATACTTCAGCTAAGCTAGTAATGGCTATATATCAGCGAGAGGAGGAAGTTCAGCTTTAGCGGACCACTTACGCCCAAAGAGAGACCGGTAGCAATGAATGAGAAATATCGGGATTATCCAAGCTTTTGATACTTTCTATGAGCCTCATAACGCTGGTAATACATGCGCTACAGATATATTCTTTTAGTAGCCGACTCTCTTGAGAGATCGATGGTTACTTACAAAAACCCTGTCGCAAATATAGCCGAGACACCGACCTTCTGCTTGAGGCGGAGTTGCAATTTCCAAGTCCACACGAGGGGTATTATGAGTATTATGAAGTCGTCAATGACGTTGATGACGCCGGTTGCGATAAATGTTTTGTTGATATCGATGCATCGTCCATGTAACGTGGGATTCCATATCTTTTGGCGTGGAACACATTGAAATATCTCCACAAACATGAGTACGGTAAAAAAGAGCACATTGGACGCGATCAAGGAGTACAAGCTGTACCAACGCGAGTTTTTTGGCAGCTGAGTTGGCACGAAAATATCCACGAGTTGTAGTAGGATGGCGAGTTTCGTAAAAAGGATAGCGGGCATATAGACTGCCTGTTGAATATTGAGCAGCTTATCTAAACATTAGCCTGGAGTCTCTTGCGATCGGGGCCTTTTACATACCTCTGCCAACCTTGAGTAGGAAGCTAAGGGAATATCCCACGCATGCTTCCCCATGCCTACGTTTGGAAATGTGTAACCGAGTGTGACCAATGCAATGAAGTTAACCTGGGAGATTAGTTAGAACGTGTCATACTTCATTGTTGACACATACAAAACCGATAAGGCAGGTCACTGTCGACTGTTAGCGTTTCTGCACCTTGAAATCTGGAGTACCGTCACTACCGTCGGTCGTTCTCAATGATTTCATTATCACTGCCTTGGTGTATAGTCGGAGTGGCACGAGGGTGGAAGGAAAGATGAGCATCAGGGCCAGAGCTGCCATATAAGTGGTACGATGCTCGTTGTGCGAAAGATTCACGTCCGGTACCACTCCCTCAGGAGGTGGAAGGGCACCTTGCTGACTGTGGGCTCCCATAGCAAAGGTATCTCCTGCAACCAGAGAGTGGCGTAAAGCTGTGCGGAAGTAGAGGATAGCAAAACGTCAACAGAGTGGAGCGACGTCGAGACACCCGAATATGGTTGTAGTTGGAACGAATCTGAACATCTGAACACACCATGGAGTGGATTCCGGAGAATGTCTACCAACTGTGCCGCCGGGCTTCTCACAAAATAGATTAGATTCTCCTGCGTTGAGCAGATTCATCGCATCCAAGCTTGCAATGTTGCGTCTGCTATCACCATTGGTTTGGGATGCGCCTGCATTGAGGCACAGCAATTGTGCCTCAGCGGCAAATAAGAGTTACCCACATTTCAGTCGCTGCAATAATATTGCCATCTCTGATGTCCGTAATTCTGCGGAGAGGTTATCTTAGTATCCAAGGGCTGGAACTCATGATGCGACCATGGGGTACGGGCGGATGTGGAGGTTGAATCTCTGATGCACACTTTGGAGCAGGGTAGGGTCTATCCATGATCTCAATCCTGGAAGCCGGGAGAACACGGATATGGCCCAAAGTTGTGTCTTTATCTTGACAGAGCTGTAGTGCGTCTGTTTGTTTGGTGTGGCCTTATTCATGTATGCCCTGTGGTCCTTACCCTAGGGTATAAGATACCCGTGTGCCGGGGCGATATATCCGGCGGCGCGGACCGAACCTGTGTTGGCTTCTTGATTACCTATCTATCCCACTAGCTTATATTACTCCTTTTCTAGGCAGCGTGCTGTGCCGCAGATGTGGTGGGAGCAGGAAACCTGCCCACCCTCATCTCAACATTTGGTTCGTACCCTCATCTGCCATCCGCATCGAATCCTCACTCACTCCCCTTTTGATCTTGATTTACACTGTATCATGGCACCAAAGGAACTCGCTTCTGAGACATATGACTACATCATTTGCGGGTGAGCTCGAAATGATAATGAAGTGCCAGTGCATGACTGAACGAATAGTGGTGGCACGGCTGGATGTGTTCTGGCTGGTCGATTGGCCGAAACTGAGAACTCCACCATCCTGATAATCGAAGCAGGGCCACATCAAGAAGCCGTTCCGGCTGCAACTATACCTGCCGCGTATGATCTTGTATGATCCAAATCATGTTGCCATGCTCACCCTCTATGCAGTGTTTCAAAGATTTTGGGGACGGAAGCCGATTGGAATATCCAGAGTGAGCCTTGTGAACACTTGAATAATCGCAAGCTCCATCTTGCACGGGGAAAGTGAGAGGCCTAGCTCCAATGGGTTTCAAGTATTTATCTAACCGAATACAGATTCCTAGGAGGAAGCAGTGGATGCAACGGAACGCTCAGTATTCGTGGGGTGCCTCAAGATTACGACGACTGGAATGTCGCCGGCTGGAGTGGAGAGGAAATGTTCCATTACATGAGAAAGGTGATACGCACATAGACATGAACAGATATAGCTTAACTAACTTGGAGTAGGCGGAAGACTTTCGCTCCAATGATTGGTTTGAAGGGGCCATCCAAGCACATGGCAGAGACGGGCCCATTATCACGTCGCCACATGAGCCGGCGCCTATCTCGGAGCGGATGCTTCAGTCTTTCCAGTCGAAGGGCTTTCTCCTGCTACCCGACATGTTCACAACTGGCGAAAGCGCAGTTGGATGCGGACATGCCGTGCGTACAGTTTACAAGGGCGTCCGCAGTACGCCTGTTGAATTTCTGAGCCGTCAAAAAGGCGGGACAAGCAATGTTACCATCAAGACAGGAATTTTCGTTGACAAGATACTCGCTCACAATGTCGACGGAAAACTCCGTGCTTCCGCAGTAATAGTAGAGGGAGAAGACATGTCTAAGATGACTTTTGTGGCTCGTCGGGAGATCATTCTTGCTGCAGGCACGTATGGCAGTCCGGCAATTCTGCTACGTTCTGGCATTGGCCCCGCCAAAGAAGTCGCCGAGTTAGGTGTTGAGCCTCTGCTGGACCTCCCCGGAGTGGGGAAGAATCTCATGGACCATTTAGTGAGTGCGCTCGTACGATAGCCGTCACGGCCACCAAAACTCACGTTAGATGCAAGGTCTTGCTCAACTTCTATGAGGTGAGCGAGCCAGGGTTGACTCACGACCACCTAATCTGGCATACTGGAGGGCGTGAGAAGTCCATGCAAGCATACAAGGAATCGCGAACGGGGTTCTTCTCACAATTCCCCTTTGGAGCATTCGCATTCACTCGTCTCGACGATCGCTTGAAGAACAGCCCCCTGTGGACAACCACCAAAACCGACGACGAAAGAGATGCCATGGGAACATTGCCATGCCAGCCTCACGTCGAATTCTGGAACACGGAGTGTTACTCGCCAAAGTACATGTTCAAGGACTTCCCGCCAGATGGCAAGTACGCGTTCGCCATGGCGACGATGTTTTTCCACGCCAGATCGCGCGGGGAGGTGACGCTGCGGTCCTTTGATCCGAGGGAGAATCCCAGGGTCCAACATAACTATTTGCAGGACCCGCTGGATATGTTGGTGTTCAGCGAGGCGTGCCAACTCGCGAATGAGATTGCCTTGGAAGGAATGGGTACGAAAGATGTTATTGCTGGGTCGTGGCCCGTTGGGCAAGGACATGACAAATTCACGAGGAGAGAGCAATGGGAGGAGGCGATAAGGGAGCGTGCCGACACTTGTAAGAAGAAGCTGGTTCTACGTCCCTTCGATAGCGTTTAACAGTGGCCAGGTTACCATCCCGCCGGAACCTGCAAGATGGGCCGTCGAGAAGATGAGATGGCCGTCGTCGATGCGGAATTGTGTGTCCATGGCGTGGAAGGTTTGCGGGTGGTGGATGCCAGCATCATGCCGCTTTTGATGAGTGGGCATCCTCAGATGCCGGTCATGGCGATCGCGGAGAAGGCTGCGGATCTGATCAAGGCGCGGTGGGCCCTCGCGGCATAGTCATATAAGTGTTGAGCTTATTAAAGCTTCTTTTGTAGTCCCTTAGTGTCAGGTTCGCAAGTTTGTCCTGCGCATACTGCCGATTGGATGATGGAGAACCATCACATCCGCCTCAACTCTAATGTACTTGCCTCTAGCGTTGTAAGTTAGAGGTAAGTGTAATTGAGTGTATACTATTGACACTAACATGAAAAGTCGGGAGCCTTGGTCCGCCTTGCGAGCCGCTTCAATCTCTGCCTCTAGTACCTTAGCAACTTCACGGACACGCCTTCAAGGCTATTGTAGTGGATGAAGTCTCCGTACCGGCAGGCTCTTCTATAGAAGCAGTAAGTATATTAGCACTCCCTCTAGGCCTAGAGAAACAGTGCCCTCAGCTTCAAATACTTGTGTACGTTATACTTTAGATGGCCAATCCTCCTTTATCACATCCGCCGCCTTCTCCGCAACCGCATACATAGTCGCCATCAGATGCGCCGCCGGAATCAGCGGCAAAACACTCGCATCCACAACCCTCAACCGCCGTACCCCGTACACCCTCAGCTTCTCATCCACACACCCACCCAGCTCCTCCGGCATGAGCGCACACCCGCCGCTCGCGTGCGCAAACGTCGGGCTCAGCGCCCCCGATGCGATACCCGCGTCGAAAATCTCCTCGTCACTGACGTGCTGCGCACCGGGCGCTTGTTCCACGGGGCTAAAGTGGGAAAGCAACGGCTGCGTGGTCCAGTGTCGTCGGTTCCAGCGGACGAGTTCTCCAAGCACCATTTTATCCACTGGGTTCTGGAAGGCGTTGCGCATGACGACGGGATTCGCGCTTGGGTGCGTGGTATTTAGCGTTATGGTGCCTCGTGACAGCGGCTTTTGCAGGGCGGTTGCTGCACGACCCCACGGTTGGATGGGGAATTCGCCCGCAGCTGCATCGGAGGAGAGGTAGTGTGAGATGAGGATGCGGCGTTGGGCGAGGTATCCCTTCAGCAGCGCGGGATTGCGCGAGTATCGAGTGGGAAGGTAGGCGGTTGCGTTTTGCCGCTCGATGAGCGCTGTGATTTCTTTGTACCGGGTGGAGAAGTGTTTGAATGGCAGCAATGCGAGCGCGTTGCCGCGGCCGTAGGTATAGGGTCCCGTACGGTCTTTTTCGTACTCTGCTGCGGATGTGGCGTTGAACGTCTCGTTTGTGGATATCGTGTCGGGATTGGGTATGGACTGGTTGGAGAGTTTGTAGTTCATGTAGAGGGCGGGATGATCCTGGAAGTTGGAGCCTACGGCTGCGAGATCTTTTCTCACTTCAATGTTCGCAGCAGAGAGGACATCTTTGGGCCCGATGCCCGAGACCATGAGAAGGTGCGGGGTGTAGACGCCTCCAGCAGCGAGGATGACTTCACGTTTTGCATAGATTGAGGCTGTTTGGAGGTCTGCGTTTGAGGTGACTTTGATTCCTTTGGCAGTAGGAAGCGACCCATCGGCAAAGAGAATTTCATCGGCGTGACTATTGGTCAGGAGATGCAGCTTGGGTCTCCTCTCCTTGACCGGGTCGTAATACGCCCGCCGCGCATGGCAGCGCTCCTGCGTCGAATTGTCGATAGTATTCGGTGTCCAGAAAGTGCCAATCGGGCTGGCATATCCTTCCACTGGGTGAGGAATATCCTCCGCCAACCACGAGCCCCAAATAGGCTTGTAGTCCTGGTACTGGAAGCTTGGAATGGACAGTTTCAGAGGACCGTCCCCGTACGCATCCGCATCGTACGTAATGTTAAACTCTTTTCGAACCGCCTCGCTCGGTCCTTCAAAGGACGTAGCCTTCTTGAAGTACTTCTCCAGTCCCTTCCATCCCCATCCCTTGTTTCCCAACTCCTCCCACGCATCATAATCGGCGTTCGAGCCACGATCGAATTGCATGCCGTTGATGACGGTGCCACCGCCGACGACATTGCCCACGGACACGGTCCATGCCTTGTTCTGCATAAAGGGTTCGGGTGCGGATGTGATGGCATAGTAGTTATCGGTGTTGATGTTGGAAAAGTAGGGAATTCGCGTGGCGGGCCTGTCGTCGATGGCGCCGTTTTCAATTACGAGAACAGAGACTGCGTGGATCAGTTCTGAGAATCATGGCGCTCCAGGTCTATTCAAAGTCGTACTTGTTTCGTCCTCACTTAGGCGATTGGCGACGACCAGGCCGCTGAGGCCCCCACCAACAATCACGTAGTCGTACGCCTGCTCTTTCGCAGCAGCAAAGGAGATTTCACGTGTAGCTGCGAGGAGGGGAAGAAATGCGGTGATTGCTAGTACTTTCATCATGGCTAGGAGATGCTCTGGGAAGGCGACTCGGTTTAACGCCTGCCTGTGTGAAAGTGCATAGATGTATATTTGTTAACTTTCAGACCCGACGGCAATATATTCTCAGCCTTACGCCTCAGTGCGGGGGAAGATAATAAGAAAGAGTCAACTTGCTCTCCATGGTTAAATGCTGCATCGTAGGGGACTGGCGGCATGTCGCCGCGAGTATGTTGACGAATCGGGGATTCGAATTCCATGACCGGCATGCAGGGGCAAGAGGGATTGCAGGGAATCGCACGAGAGGAAAATGTCTTTGCACAGAGGGCCAAGTGCCGTTGAGAATGTTAGATTGTTCGCAATAAAGTAGTCGATACATCCCGAGACAGCCGAATGTGCTTGCGTCTATTATGTCTGTAGTATAAAAGCATCTTATAGCGAATGTAGGTAGGATGGAGTACATCTAGGGTAAAGTGTTGGGCCTATACAGCGTAGGCACAAATGGTAAGCTCAAACTAAGTTTGCACCCGTAAAACTAGCGTAGGTTCAATGGTTCAGGGGTTCAATTACTTGCAGATATCATCCATGCTATATATTATGTAACCGTATGTATCCTCTCCCCCCAGCCTCACAGAACACTCTTCCGCTTAGCCAACATCTCATATTTCCTCCTCGTTCTCGAAGTCCCCCCTTCCAGATCCGGACTCAGGTAATTCCCTATTGCTGGCGAAGAGACAACACTGGCCGGCCTCAGCCTCGTCTGATGCTTGTTGAGCCCAAAATGCAGGCCATTCTCACGCAGCTTGTCTACATGTCGGGCTATCGCGCTCATAAATCCCCTTTTCGGCTTCTCCTCCTGGTCGTATGGCCCGCCACGCGCGTGGGAATCATGGAGATGCGGCTGCCCATGTCCGGCTGCTACCGTCCCCGGCTCCATGAACAAGTGATCCCCTTCGTGGTTTACGAACCAATTCACGGTATACTGCTTGCCCGCTGGCCCACCTCCACAGCTTCCGGCCAACACATGCGAAGGAGGCGAATTCACAGCGAGGGCGAAAAGATTGGGAGGTTCGGAGAAGTCGGTCACCAGGCCATTGTGGCAAAGGAAGTAGATGAGGACGAAGACGTTCATGATGAAGACGAGGAAAAGGACGGCGATCCAAGCTCTAGAAGCGTCGTCGGGCCCGCCAGAAGCGTATTGTTGTGCTTGGAGGGATGCGTTGAAATATTGGGTTGCCGGGAGCGCACTGTACGAATCTTCGGTGTAATTCTGCAGGAGTTAGTCGAAATGCCAAACGTGCTACGGGGGCAGTGTCCTTACCCAGAAATCGACAAAGGGTGCGTCATGCATGCTTTTCAGAAGAGTACATCCCGCCATGACGGCCAGAGCTTCTGCAACGCTCGGCAGCTCACTGTTCAGATCGACTTCAAGATTCTTCGGGTCAGGGTTGGATGGCCTCAGGATGAGCTGTGTCAGAAGCCTCGCGTTGCTGGCATCCGCGTCATCGATGCCGGTATTGAGGGAAAGGCTATTAGCCCAATCGAACCCTACATCTCTCCAGTTGCTCACTGGCCTGCCGCCTGTTGATTCGGGATGACTTTTGATATATGCCAGCTCATCGCTCTCATCTTCGCAATGGGCTTCCATGGTGCCTCCGGAACCAGTAGCCGTGTAATGTGTGCTGCAATTGGGTGTGATGGTGAGATGGAGCTTGCAAAGTACATAGGTCCCAGTATTATTCGTCTTATCATCTGCTCCACCTTGGCCGAGCAAATAGATTGCATCCCTTCCCCAGCCATAATTTGTGTGGTTCATGATGGTATTGAACGGTTTGGGGAGCTTCGCAAATACCGGGGGGTAGTCTTGCCGGAGAGGATCACGCTTGGTCCACCCAAAGAGATCGTCCACCACTGTTCTGTTTCTCGTCGTTGCGTTATCCCGGTATCGGGTCCACGAAGTTCCGTTGACGTTGTATCGCCGATTCCATTCCTGATAGACGATGGGCTTCAGTTCGTCCCTGTTCATGTTGGCGCAAAGCACATTCATAACAGGCGAAGGAACAGAGGCGCGTAAAGTATAGGTGCCCTCCGAGTCCAGCTCTTCCGGCTGCATGATGCCATTCTTTTGGCTGTGGGCAGCCTTGAAGACTCCGGAATGGGGCATAGCGAGAGAGATATTGTTGATCACCCGGCCATGCTCTCTGGACGTGGCGGCCGTATCGATGATATTGACCCATTGGCCTGTCACTGTCGTGTTCTCGTGAAGGAGGCCAAATGGGCGGGGACGCTTCCTCTGATTGGAGGTTGTGTTCCTACTGTTGACAGCAGTCGTCCAATAATTCAAATACCTTTGGTAGTTATGATAGCCCTGGCCCGCATGTTCAATCTGCAGACATGTCGACTGCCCTGCCTCGGCATCACTTTGTATGGGTGTTGCGCATAATTGCTTGACATATGTCACGTTGGCGAAGTCTGTCATCACTTGGCCTTCGAACACCCTACCATCCCAATGGCCTTCCTTCAGCATTGGTTGGACTGGATACTATTAGCCAAGTAAGGGGACACTTGAGACACTACTCACCAACAGCTGTGGCAGCAGGTGTGTACAATGTCGCCAGTAATGCACTGAGTAGACTCAAGATTCCAAGTACGCTTAAGCCAGCGTATTTGGCGGTCTCCCAGTGCGTGATAAGTGTTCCAGGCTGAACCACCCACCTCCACATGCTCATTTCCGACAGCGTGACGCCCGGACCGTGTTCCCTCATGAATGCTCGACGGCTGAGCACCTGCCCCAAGAATGCAACAAAGGCGGTTACGAATGAGAGCTCAATCAATTTGGCCATCACAGTCGTAAGCAGTATCGCATCTGACGGCTTGAAACTGCCCTGAGACGAGATGGAACGGCCGTATCGAGGAGCCTTGGTCGCGAGGCCGAGGAAGATGCCCGAGAAAACAGTGGAGAAGAGGCAGAGAATGATGATGGTGACAGAGACCCAAGACCACCTGGACATGTGGAAATCCTTTGCAGTGGGGCATTCATGTGTCGGTCGGAAGTCATCTGAGCATTACTCGTCAGTGTCACCGTCGTGGACATAAGCACAGATGTAGTCACGTACTTGCGTAGGCGGACTTGATCGACGTGCCGTTATGTGGTCTCGATCCGCCTCCAGCGGAATCTTCAAGATATCGCTGATATTCATCTGGCACGGTCACCTTGGAATCAATCCCGCCATTGTTCAGGCTTGGACTCAACCTGTCCGGCTGCAAGTCTGGTGTTGTTCCGGCAGAATCTTGAGGAAAGCTTCCCATGAGCGGATTTGCGGAGTTCATGGCACTGGGAGCATCTGAACTCTTGATTGAAGGGCTCCGCGCATCCGGTGCAGCTGCTGATGCCGCATAATCTGGCGCACTCGGGTCATGTCCTAAAGGTGGTAGAGGAGTAGCGATACCCAGGCCCCGTGCATTGTTACCCTCTATTGCGATGGGTTCGCTGCGAGATGCCGAATATTCGGGACGCGATGGGCTCGAGGGAGGCGAGACGTCGTAATGCCCATCGAATCCAAGTGCGTGGGTATCTGAGGAAAATCCGAGGGAGGGTAGTGCAGGTATCGTTGTTGACGTTTCGATGGAGTCGGGACGGGGAAGGTCGTTCTGTTTCATGGACTGGTGGTCGGCCATTGCGCCCCGCAGGGCTCTCGGTGTGTAGGCCCTGCCCGTCGTATAAGAGTCTACCTTTATAGGGCTGTGCCGTCTGTGAGTGTCGCAGTCAGGCGATGGCCTTCTGCTCGAGGGAAGTTTCTGTCTGCTGTTCTCCAATCTGCTAAAATGCAAGCGTGGCGGCTGCCCCAGGGGTGTTGGGTATGCTACCAGGCGAGAGCCTGTGAGGTGCGAGTTGGAATTCGAAAGCCAGGACAAAGGCCGAGGTGAGCACGGAGAAAAACTGGGCTGGGAAACACTGTTAAACAATGGGCTGCGACTCCACGCACACGCACACACGCACGGAATCAACGATGCTGAACCGCACTTGGACTCCCGCGTCAGGCGTGCAGGCCCTCAAGCTATGACCGTGTAAGGCAAACAACCGACCCAGCTGCATCGTTGGCAACGCTCTCTGGCCTCGGATCTTACTCTGCTTTGTCTCCGAGGATTCGGTCGCGAGAAGGCTTGCACGGCCCCCACCACTTCCCTTTCACATCCAACTGAGCACACCCCAGTACTTGCTCTGTACTTCCTGAATCTCCATCCAATTGAACGGCAGCGGGGCGCAGCAAGATAACAGGTTTTGCGAGAAGCTTTGTGGTTCCTCTAGCTACTGTAAAATAAGCTGCAGGACAAAGCTCCACTCAGATTATTATCGGATAGTTGACAAGCAAGCCACGCTGACTAGGTAATCCTACCGAGCTACGGAGGACAGCACTCTCAGCTCTCAGACGAGCTCGAGAGCAAACACGCTTGGGTCCTTCCCCTGGGGTAGACCAGGAAGTGGTTGCAATTGAGCAGAGCATACATACTGTAGTACTGTGTATCCAAGCATGCAAGTGCCATTGACAAATCTACACAGTAGACTACATGCAAGTCGGGATGTCATGTAGCAGCCGGCGAAACGTTTCAACCGGCGGGAGAGCGTTGTATTATTGACGGCTGCAACAATTGTACTCCGTACTCCCTCCGTGGTGTTGGCGGAAAAGAGGTGGCTGGGGCAGAGCATAGATAGATGGACACAGCCTCGCGCTACGACAAAGAAGACTTGGGGGCCGTTGAACACAAATCCTCATTGAGATCCATGGACTGTTGGACATCAAGAAACTAAAGATTGCTGGAACAAACGTAGTGCTAGCGTCTGCGTACGTAATATGACATATGATAGGGCAGAAACCCAGAGCGTGCGATCTGTCAGCCCTTGCTTTGTTCGACGCGGTGACAGTGATAAACTAGCGGAAATGGACTCCTCTTCTTCAAGCTCCGCCTGATACACTCGAAAACGTTGCAAGGAAGCTGCTATAAACCCAGTTGCCGACCAAACCGAAGAGCGCAAGCTTATTGAGACAACCAAACCGCAGGTCAGGCACTGGACCTTGAAAACCATGATTATCTACAAACTGGTCTATGCCTCGAGTCGCATGTGGACCTATAATACCCCAGCACCATATTTCCCTCAAGGACGAGTGTGCCAGCCAGGCCTGCACTCCCAGCTGCACTGTCATCCATGGGTCATATACCGAGTACCTGATGCTATGCCAGCCCACTCCTAGATCCTGGACCAGAAACACGACCAACGCCGACCGAGAAAATGGTCTCCCATGTGCACATGCCGGCACTGCCGTTATCTAGAATTATTGTTACATCGCAAAACCTCGATTGTCCCGGCACGTAGGGAACTGTCCATCCCCACCAAGCGCCTGCAATGCTCAAAGGTAATACAGTGGGAAACGACAGAGAAAGGGAAGCTAAAGGCGCGCTCCGCGCACCATGGTATGCCGAGTTTACGCGAAACCGAAGTAGTCGCCTCCAGCAGTCATCGCAGTGTACAGCTGCTTTCGTAGATCCTCATATGAGTCGTACTCTGGAAGGTCAAGCTCTATGGGGCAGTCAGTCAGCATGTGTCTCGAGCAAGCGAACTCAGGTGCGGTGACTTACGGTTGAAGCAAGTATGGCTGGAAGGGAGGCGATCCTTGGCGCCAAAGTCACGGTGAATGTTGAATTTCGAGAACCCGTTCATGCCCTCCAGCTCTTTGAAGCCATTCAGAGGAACCTTGCTAGTGCCTGTGACGAACTGGAGCAGCTTGGCACGCTCTTCCTTGTCAAAGGAGCGCACAGCACGCCAGAACCACTGAATCTGCGGCGATGCCGCGGTGTAGTTGTGATACTCTGTATTGTTCTTCCAGTCATCCACATTAATATCTGGCAGGCCAGAGATTAAAAGCTCGAGCTCCTGTTCGCTGAAAATGGCGATTAGTTCCGCTGGCACAATATCGTGGAAGCCCTTCAAGAAATTCTCAAGCTGCTCGTGAACGGATCCAGTGAGCCGATGCTCAGTGACAAGACGTACGTATTCGTGCTTGTTTTCCTCGGTTACAGGGATATTGCGGCCGTCTGGAACCAGGTCAATGATCTGAGTCTCGCCAAAGGCCTCTACCTCTATGGAGAAGGTCTCCGTGATTATGTCCGTTATATCGTTCTCGAGCATCCACTGTAGCGATTTGTAGTAGTCCAGGTCCAAGGTTTCCATGTCCTTCAGGTTAACAGGACGGCCTAAGATGCGCTTGTAGACAGCTCTGCTGAAGTGGCAGTCCAGAACACGGCCTTCGTACAACGCTTTGCCAATGATGCGCCCAATGAACTTGAAGAAGACGAGGTGCTGATCGTTGATGGCGCTCAAGCGGTTCGGATGGAATGTAGTACGATCGGAGGCGACGGGCACGAAGAGCGCGTAGTCTGGGTTGAACATCTGCCGTGCGATGGCTTGGAACCATTCCCGGGTAACACCGCCGGCGTCCACGCCTTCTTCGCCATGGAAGCGAATGTTGAGCTTTCCGTACTTTATCTCATCCGCGGTCTTGAAGTACAGGGACTGGAAAGAATCCATGAAAACATGATCACGGCGGATGGCGAGCTGCAGGGACGGGTGCGGATGTCGATCTTGATGGGGCCCGCGTGCATGGAGCTTACGACTGAAGTAGTTACGCTTGTTATCGAACTCCAGGACTTTCGAATTCTTGACCAAGAGCGAAAATGTTCCGCTCATGAGCTTGGGGTTTTGACGAACCAAGTCATTGAGGATTTTGCGGTGCTCTTCAGTGAAGGTGAAGAACAGACTCTCCATTCTGTTCTCCGGCGGAGGGCTGGACAGAGCAAATTCTTTCGGCAGCATCTTGCTAAGTGGTGCGTCCTTCAAAGTAGTGTTCTTGCACACCACCATGAGCGCTTCGATAAGAGGCAGGAGAATTGTCGCGATGTTGAGCATGTTGCCGCGTTGACGGATAACGGAGAGACATTCACTCAACTTTTGCCATAAGCCCGCAAAAGTCGAACTCTCGTACAAGGTCATTAGAATATCTTCCTTTTGAGTGGGCGCCAGTGTGTGAGTGGGCTTGCCATCTTCCTTATCTTTACCATCCCTGGCTGGATCAAAGAGATAGTCGAGCGCCGTTAAAACTCTCAAGAGCTTCGCTTGGTCCGAACTGGGAGGGGAGAATTTGGCGAGGGCCATACCCTGAACATCGGTCGGAGTCTCAGCACGGGAGACTTGCAAGGTCAAGTCTGCAAGGTCAGCCAGGGTACTCCGCGCGAGATCCTGCGCAATGCCTAGTAGCTCTTTGCCAAATGTCTCCTTGGCACCGGGGATTGGTGAAAGATTGTTGATGATCGACAACGTCTCTTGGAAGACTTTGCTGTTGCACTCCCGTGCCGCCAATATCCTTGCCACGAGCCGCAGATTCTGCTCTGGCACCTCGGGTGGCACAAGTGTACGGTGTTTCTTGGACTTGTCATCTTCCCCCGATATCTCTTCGGCTTTCGACGCGCTGCCTTCACCAGTATTCGTTAGAGCACCCGCGTGAGATGCATTGCCTTCCTCTATCGGTGCCCTTGACGGCTCTGAAGCGGAATGCATATCGATGTCTTCGCTGGCAAGGGGAGCCTCCTGGGCTACTGGGGGTTCTGCGCTGGGCTGACCTTCGGAAGAAGAAGGGGCTTCGGGTTCGGCTGCGTCGGTTTGCTCTCTCTTGAGGACTTGCAGGGGCCCTGTTATGACTCGAAGAAGCGTAGTGAGCTGTTCCATGATTGAGGAGCTCTCAATGATAAGTTTCCGATCCAGCAATCCGAGAAGTGCGTTGAGGGGGTATCGCGTAGCTTTATTCTCCTTGCTTTTCCCTTTCCGGTTTCCACGATTCTTGAAGCCGACGGCAGTTTCATGTTCGGTAAGGAAGAATGACCACACGTGAGGATTCTTGTCGGTAAGCTGCCACAATGCGTGAAGACACTGCTGCACCACCATCATCGGAGAGATGTCTGGATTGATAGACAAAGGCCCCGTCTTGCGAGGAGTCTTAGCAGGTTTCTCAGAGCCTTGCTGTGGCTGTTTCGCGCGCAGTGACAATTGAGCAAAGCTCCGCTCAACGGCATTAACGTCTGCGCTACCGTCCTGAAGGATCGAAAGCAGGATACTGATTACCTCGGCACGATTTTGCCGGTTTTCGCACACATTGCGGAGGATATGGCTTAAGCTGGCCTTGGCACTGCCCTGTTGAGGGATAAACATGAGGCGGAGCAGTGTGGCGACACCGGATTTGTCCAGCATCTGAACACATGGACGGGCCTTCCTCCTCTGTATTGGCTCATCTCCTCGAATCCGTCGGTCGTCACGAACAAACTCGCCAGGAAATTGGTTCAAACGACGGTGGTCACCGTGTGCGCGGGCCTCAGCTACGATCTCAGGAGGCAAGTGCTGCAACGTGTCCTCGTCCTGCTCCCACAGGATCGCCTGGCGCAAATTGGGGTCTAATGTAGCCAAAAAGCTTGCTGGATCCATCTCCTCAGCACGAGCAGCTCCAGCTGCACTGCTTCGCTGGCGAGCTTCCTCACGCTCCCTACGGCGCCGTTCCTGAGCTTCCTGATGGAGAACCTCATCGCGAATATTCGGGGGCAGGGCTTCAAGAAACTCGGGATCAATATCGGTGGGTGCAGTATCCGGCTGACTCTGCTGGCGTCGTCGATGCTCCGTGATCTGTTGGATGAGCACTTCTTCTCTAAACTCCTCTGGTAGGGCGTTTAGATACTCGAGGTCGATGCCGAGTGCACCAATGTCGATCTCACGCCCTTCAAAAGTGGCAATGCTAGACACTCGAGCTGATGACCCTGCGGCTTGGTCGGCTGAAGGTTGTGCCTGCTCTACACCTTCCATCGCCTGCCCTTCGGCGGCACCAGCTGACTCTTGATCCGCTGCCTCTCCAGACACCGCCATGGCCGCCCGCCCTGCAGCAGCCTCGCGCTCCTGCTGTTCGCGCTGTTCCCTCTCTTCCCTCTCTTTAGCTTGTTTCGCTTCGCGCTCTTCGCGCTCCCTCTGCTCTTTTCGTTCCTGTTCCTCCTTGAGCTTACGCGCAGCCTCAGCCTCCTTCTCAGCCTGACGCTTTTTGGCTGCTTCGATCGCAGGAGGGACCATAACCCTGAGGATCGAGTTGATGACACGCTGGGCCTTCTCAATAGCGGCACTGCCATAGAGGATCCTCGCTTCCTGCTGCCAGCGAGTGCTCGTCGAGCATTTGGGGAAACTGATCGCAGAGTGAGGGTCTTCGCGGGCAGAACGCGTTGAAACAGCCTCCCGGGCACGCGTAGTATCCCGCACAGACGGTGGAGCGAAAGGCATAGGGATCCCAACGACACCATTGTCAAATGTAAATTGGAACGGACCTCCTCCTTCCATTTCTCTCATCGCATTCAGCAAGTTGGTAATGAACGACATTGGGCTTTCACCAGGGGGGAACGCGCGGGGTCCACGGATTTCCAGCGCTTGAAGTAGGCCGCCGCCTGCAGCTGGATAAATGGGGAAAGACGAGTCCATCCCGCGGGCGGATGACCGACCGGCTCGCTGGAGCAGTGGGTTGGTGCCATCCTCTGTAGCGCGCGCATTTGCGCCAAGTCTATTCGAGCGATATTCAGTAGGGACGAGGATGCGACCTGCTGGGCCTGCAGGAAACATCCAGGGACTGAGTCTATGGGCGTGGCGGGCAGGGGGAAATGCGGTGTCGTCCCAGCCAAAAGCGAGCCCACCAAATTGATCTTCGTCGTCTTCGAGGCCGGGATGGTACACGATCTCTTCTTCATCGTAGTCATCTTCGTCTTCCTCCTCATCTGTCGCTCACATTAGCAGACATAGCATGAATTGGCAAGTCTGAGTACATACCTTCGTCTTCAGGCATCTCGTCTTCCAGGAACTCATCTAAATAGGCGTTGTCCAAATTGCGAATGCGTTGAGCGTCATCACTGTTTTGGATATGCAGACCTTCTTCGGTGTTGGCGTTTGTCCATAGCGTACCGGGAGGGACCATGTGCCCAGGGATAGGCACATCGAGTTGCGCGGAACCGTGATCACCATCCCAGCTTTCCTCGCCATCATCTCCGAGACTGGCATTCTCATCATCGCCCGTGACTTCTTCCATGTCATCCATGTCATCAAACTCATCCATCTCATCCATTTCATCGTCATCATCCTCTTCGTCATCCTCCTCGTCTTCGTCTTCATCTTCCTCCTCGTCGGAGTCCATCTCGTCACCAGAAATCATGTGGTCACCATCATCCTCAAGGACAACTTCGACATCTACGGCATCACCAGGCAGACCTTCGATTGGACCCATGTCACCCATTTCTTCATCCTCTTCAGAAACTACGTCCTCGTCGTCCATGTCCTCATCGTACTCCATGTCATCAGCAAAGGCCTCATCATACATTTCCTCATCGCCTTCGTCATCTTCATCCTCGGACTCCGACTCCTGACCAGGTTCATACATGCCAAGAGTAGAGTTGCGGAACAGGTCGGGGGTCTCCTCACGAGTTGCTCCTACCAAGTCATCGTCCGACGCCGAAGAGATTTCATACTCGTCAACCGAGCCCGGTGCTGCTGACGAATCATAGCGAGTGCTAAGGTCAACGGCAACCGACGAGAGCCATTTGAGGGGCTTCAGTATGTACTTGACGGCGCGCTTCGCGTTAGGAAAGTTTAGATCAATATCTGCAATGGCTGTCGTGAGCACAGTGATGAAGTTCTTCTCATACATGATCTTGGCCATCTGTTTCATGGAAGGCGTCAACTCGCTATTTGGACTGACGAGGGAACCGTCCGGTCGCTGCGACACCATCTTGGAGAAGATATCAGCGATGTTCAAGAGCCGGGAGTACTTCAGATCCAATGGTTCGTCGGAAATACTGGCATCCCTAAATGCCTTCAAGGCATGCTCGAGCACGAATTTGCGGACAAAGAGAAGATCCAGGTCAGTCTCTAAATATGGCGACGTTTGGTCCGACGGCTGTTTGGGTTCGTAGACCTTTGCGCATAGAGCAACAATGACGTCGATGGCGCAGCCAGACGTCGCCAGCTTCTTTTTGAAGGCCAAGTCGCCCTCATGGTTCAGAGTTCCGACAGGGACCAGTGCGTTAAGGAGATAATTCAACACCCCGGACCTTGGTTTCGAAGGCGTCGACGCGTGTGGGTCCGCTTTCCTCGAGAAATTGATAAACTCAATCTTGGTGCGGTTGTAGCTCTGCAAGAGTTCGGCCAAACATTTCAGAATGAAGCAACGATAGATGTAGATAGGGTGCGCTTCAGACTTAAATTCCATCTTCTCGGCCGTCGATGGCTCTGAAGGAGAGGCAGGATCCGGCGGCGGGGTCTCTTCTGCGCTCGTCGATGTAGAGGCTTCTCGCACAGGCACTTTGGCGGACGCTGAGTCTTTCGCCAGGTTCATATTATCATCAACATCCTTGTACGCGAGAAGTTCGCAGAGTAGGTAGTGGATCACGCCATCTGGATTCTCCACAACAGGCGGTTTTAGTTCGGACGTCTTTGTACGCTCAAGAACGGGCGTTTTCGGGTTATCGGTGGATGACGACGCCGCTTCACGCGTATTCTCCGATGGCACGGCAACGGTACCATCTTGTAAGACGGGCTCAGCATCCTCTCGCTTCTTAAGCAGGAGGTTTTGAGGCCGCTGGTGAGGATCGAAACCCTTCAGTTGGAGTTTCTCATTGGTAACCTGCACAAACAAATCCGGATCCCGAATCGCGAGATAGTGCAATTGCCTCGTATACGCTGTGGTGTCTGTTTGTCTACGATCTCGTTGCTCGAACATGATCTGGATTTCGCGTCCCATGACCTCGCGCATGATCTCTTCATCTTCAATAATGTGTCGCAACACAATCATGAACGCGCTTCTCAATGCATCATTCGTAATGCCAGCCAGTTGACGAACCATCAGAAAGAGGCGTTGAATATTACGTTTTTCGGCCAGGCGAACGGCTATCTTCCGTGTTCGTGTCAACATGACCAGGACTCGGGTCACTGAAAGAGCCAGAGACTCATCCTTCCCTATGCGCGGAAGTACTTCCAGAATTGCATCCAGGAGACGCATCTTCTCATCCATAGACACAACTGGCTGAGGCACATCCTCGATCAAGGCTTCCTGCTCGTCTCCTGTTGGAAAATTCCAATTGATTTGCTGTGGGACCTGATCTTCCGCGAGCAAACGCTCCAAGATGGCAAGGGTTGGCGCTATCCACGGAGAGGACTCATCCGCGGACTGGTCAGGAAAGATCTTGATGAATTCTAGCATCATGTCAAAGTTGTCCTTCAGCTCGCCCACAATAGCATCGTAGAAACCCCTATCTTGGATTACTAGTGCGAGTAAATGGGCAGAGGCCGCAATCCTTTTGCCCTGCTCTCGGAAGTTGTCTCCGGTTTGAAGAGATATCAATGACTGCACGAGGGTGGAGCCAACGTCAGTACGCATTGTGGCGGAATCAGATGCCCTGGTGACGGCTGCAAGAATCAAGTCAGCCAGTTCAAAAGTGGCATCCTCGTGGGAGTTGAGGACATCCAGAGAACGGTCGATAAGGGTTTTGCGAAGATCGTTTCTCTTCTCTTCCAAATCGGCTGGAGCGACAGATCCTGCCAGGTTGCCATTCTGCATCCGCCTGCGGTAAGCGAGGAATCCCCAGTTCGACTCATAGCCTGTGTCGCCCAGTCGAGTTTCCTCAGCCTCTCCTGCGTCTGCAGAGGAGGCCGCTGCAGCGGTTGGCTCATCGCCTTCGGAGTCGTTGCTGGCAGTGTCGCTACCATCGTCAGCAGCTCCGGGAACTACCACTTCCGCTGTGCGTGGCGACAGAGATAGGTTGCGCCATTGGGTCTCGTACTCTGGAGGCTCGTTGCGGCAATTCTGTCCACCGTTCATGACGTTGCGGCAGTAATCACGAGCTGCGACCACGTTGTCACAGCATCTGTACATGGCCTCTCTGGCGAGTAGCATGTCCCCGTTGAAATCCTCCGCCAACTGCGCTATGCGGGCATCGGTGCGAGGCTTCCACTGCTTCCAGATCGGCTTGTTACGTTTCGGAAATTTGTCGGTGGTCTTGAGTGCTCCCTGTTCACCCTCGCCCTCGAGGATCGTCTTCAGGATGGCGATGGCGTTTTTGACAATGGACTCGTCCGCACTGTCCATAAGCTCGGAATCCCATAATTTCTGGACGGGTTGGGTAACATCATAACGGAGCTCCGCGAGAAATTGCGGCACAGAAAAATAGTCTGCCCTTTCTCGATCACGGTCGACGCGCGCTTGCGATTGGATTTGCGCCGTCTGACCCGATTCGTTGATGACCTTTTGATTGATGATGTGCACATAGAAGTCAAGAATGATGCTGATGCCCCCCATGGACATATCGAAAAGTCGTCGATCCTGTTCCGTGATACTGTCGCCCCGAGCATTGACGTTTGCCGCCGCTGACGTGTAAAAGGCGTCGAGCATATCGGCGAGCACCTTCATGCCGCCGAGATTTCTGAAAGAGACCAACATCAGAGTCAGGACTTGGGTGTTCCGCTCAAGGCTGTGGCTGTGGCTTTCAATCATCAGCTGCGAGACTGAGTCTAGCGCTACGAGTTGGTAAGCATATTTGTCCTGGAGGGAGTTTGATTCTCGTGGAGGTTCATATAGTAGCTGGTCGATGGCAGCCTGGGCGAGCTGATCGGACACCAGATAAGCACACTGCTTCTGATAAGCGTCGAGGGCGCGGCGATAGAGCAACAGCTTCCCAAGCGTGTGGAAGAACGGTGTTATTGTCTTTGAGACCCTGGCAAGCAGGTAGCGGAGGATTTGAGTGTTTCTAAATCGAGCACTCTGCTCCCTCGGGCCTGGATTGCTCGCCGGCGAATCCGAAGTTCCTGCAGCAACCTCGCCCTCAGAAAGTGCACCTGCATTTGCTGCTACACCAGGCCCGAGTAAGTCAGCTAAACTGTCCATAGCACGCTGCTCATATTCGGATGTACCCCCGAGTGGCGAACGGCTGAACGGAGCATGTTTTACCCATTCTTGGGGTATGCTTTTACAGAGAAGAACTTCCTCCCAGAGACAGCTCCTATGGAGCCTCCCGAGACCATGCACCAACCGAGCATACATGTCGGCCAAGTTGACCTGGGCTAGGTTATTATGAGAGGTGCGATGTCCGAACATCAACCCCTGAAAGGTAGTGGTCAACGAGGCAAGAAGGGAACGGAGAGTGACAAAGGCCTTAACGTAGTCGGTGCCACACTGGAGGACGCTGTTCGTTGCCAAGGCTGTCTCCATTTCGGACGGATCGAAACTCGTAAAGGGCGCGAAGAAAGCAGCCTGGCCGGTATGATCCATCAAAGGCTCCAGTCGGCTCAAGGCGCGGAGGGCGCGTTTCAATATGGAAGGCATCAAAATATGCGGCTTCTGCTCCACAAGAATCTGTACGACACGTCCAAAGTCTTGGCCAGCACCCCGTGGTTCATCGAAGTCAGGTGTTAGGCATGGGAGATTGGCGAAGTCCAGAATCGATTCGATCCCTTTTTCCTCGATGTACGCCGTGCACATGCTATTGTTTCCGAAAAAGCCTTGGAGAAAGCGACACATGACCCGAATGTACTGTGTGGGAGTGGCACGGTCACTCTTCTCCTCGTTATCCGCGACGTCTCCCACTGTTACTCTCACACTTCGGTCGTTTTGAGCGGCGTTCTCATCGGTGCTATCCATATCCATGTCCCCAGTATGTGCAGCAGCGTTGTCCACACCTGGCCAAGTCCTGAGCGCTTTACGGCCACCGGCAACGAAGACGACTCCATCCGTGGACTCAAGCCATAGTTTCGCGCCGACACCATGCTCAGCTGCTTCGGCAGAGCACAGTTCAACGACACGTGAGATTGTATCATTCAAGCATGACAATACGCTGGTCCTCAAGGACGGGTGATGACGCACCAGTTCATCGAACGAGGTGCCAATCACCGTGGCCATTTCGGAATCGGAGTCGAGGGCTTGAACATGCGCAGGACTTTGGAAAATGTGGAAGAAACGCTCCAGAGCCGGAGAGGATTTGAAGAGCTTCATGCCAGCTTCGGCGAGACAAATGGCACCAAAAGCGGGAGGGAGACTGGAGATGGCCTCTGGGACCGCAATGATTCCTTCGAGCTCACTATCGAGCTTGGAAGAATTGGTGGTGGTGTCTGTGCGCTGTCTTGAATCATCTGGGGGCGTGCGCTGGGAGACAGTCTCAAGGAAGGCTTCGCTGAGCCCCGCTTCGGCAATAATGGCGTAACTCGTAGGCTCATTATGAATGAAGCTAGTCAGTATATTGACCGAAGAGCTCCATACCGTAGAGCCATAAGTCCGAGGATTGCGCAGAACAGTCTTTAGACCGCCCAGCAGTTGTGGTGAGTCAATGAGATTCCTCATGATCCTATCCGTTGTACCGCTAGTATGGGTCAGCATGTGGTTGAGAAACTTGAACACCCATCGAAGGGTCTGCTGGTGGTGAAAGGGGATTTGGTAGTCCGTCAGCCCAGTCTTGTACTCAGCGGGCATGCCTTTGCCTTGGTCGGCGAGTGACTTGGAGACATCCACCTCATAGGCAGTCAGGCTGGCCAAAACATCCAGCCCCTTGGCATTGACGAGTGCTTGGAATGCATCGCGCAAATTGTACACAAAGGTGTCGAGGAATTGGAGGATTTTGGGGTGGTTGCGCTCAGCTTGCTCAGTACGTAGCGACAGGACCTCAGTCAGAATTTCCAGCAAGCCCGCTGACACCATGCCCTCGCCAGTTCGGGGTTGCGAGCTGGGCAGTGTGTTCAACAAGGAAAACAGTGCTTCTCGCCATGCTTCGTCTTTTTCACTCGTGGTGCTCTTCACGCCAAGCTCGGCGACAGCCTTTCGAACTAGGTAAAACAGAACGCCATGATTGACGTTAACATTAAGAGCAGCGCAGACATCCGGAGCCTTCGTTTTATGCCTTGCCAGGGCTTCCAATGTGCAGAGAGCCAGTGTTTGCAATTCTCGGGATTGACCTGAAGTACCGTCTCCTGGCGGATGGACCAGCTCTGCAAGCTGATATGCTAACTGAAGCCGACGCGGCTCATCTGAATCTTGCTGGCCAATTTTGCTGTAAAACTCCTTCTCTCCTAAGACATAGACTAGGTTTGCAATGGCGAGAAGACGGGTAGCGACCACACCTTCGAGTCCAGCACTTCCAGTATGCAGAGCCTTTGCAAGACGGATCTTATGGAAAAAGCTTGGCCGTGCGCTGGGAGGTAAGACAGCGAAGCCTCGCTGTATCAACTCATGGATATCTGTCTGTGAGATGACTTCTGCCGAGACATCGTAGACCTTAGGTCCGTGGGGACGTTGGCCTTCCATATCACCGCCAAATCCGGGGGTAACAGGTGTGGTAGGGGGGTCCGCATTTGACAAAGGATGAGGTTGTCTAGGAGTCTGCGACGAAGCGGTGCCCAAGCTCCGGCGTACCGGCGTCGGGGTAGCAGGGGCTTCCGCATGGGATTGCTTCGAGACACCTCCTTCAACTGCCGGTAAAGTCTCATCGTAATAGGAAATGGAGACGCCACCGAATTCATGTTTCAGTCTCGACTCTGGCAATGCTAGCAGGCCTACGAGATCCGAAGGGCTGATTTTGTCGGATTCGCTTTTACGCTCTCCCTTATCTTTACCTTTGCTCGCAGGGGTGGCAAAAACAGGCCCCGAGATAGCCGGCCCTTTGGGCAAGGGAAGTGCGAGCTCCCTCACTCTGTCAAGGTTGATGGCGTAATGGCTCTGTAGGAGGTTGTAAGAAACACTATGATGAGCCATGCGCATGCGAGCGGTATGGTAGCGCTGGGCGAGGCGGAGGCCCAGTCGAAGAGTGGCTAGCAATAGCGAGAGCGATGTGGTATTGAGCAGCTTGTCTAAACGGTCACTGCTGTTGTACAGGGCGCGGTTCCCACAGTTCTCGATCAGGAGACGTGTGAAGTCGAGGATGCGCTCAACTAGCTCGCGGTCACCGTCGCTGGGAAGTTGGACCCTGTCGAGTATTTCATCCGTCGGCAGCTCTTGCTGGGCATCGTCCCCCTCCGCATCGCCTCTGAGCAAGAGCGACCGCGTGAAAGGCTGTGTTTGAAAGGAATCGACAAGGCCATATTGTTGGGTAAAGAGCTCGAGGATGCGGTCAAACCGGTTCAGCACGGGTATCCAATGGTACAAATCGCCACGGGGGAAGGGCCAGAGTTTGGGAAAGGCGGCGAGATGGCTTGGAAGTTGGTACAGAGGAATGGAGGCTGTGGCTCGCGCGAACTCTGCTATCATAGGCGACTAAGAGCGTAAGCAACTTGGTATTGTAGTAAAGCATGGGGTTCTCTTCAGGCTTACCCGTGTTATTTCATGGCGCGCCGTGGCTTGTTTTTTGATCTTCATGACGGCAACTGTGAGGCCACAGGCCGCCTGTGATCAACCAACCTCCACCCAGTGAGGTAATAGAAAATCCTTCGCCGCTTCCCTATATTGACTATGGGCGGGCAGTAAAACCACACGGTCTCTTTTGCAGCTTCGAATGAGGGGAGGGTTTGTCCAGAAGTCAATAAGGGTCTGTGAAGGTTTGACTGCAGTCAGCTCGTCCTACGGAATGTCGGAGGCTTGTGTAGGCGGAATAGATCAATGCTGGCGGTGGAGAAAGCGTGTATAGAGCTACTCTAGTGGACAGAAAACCCGGAAAGGGGAGCCGGGAATGAGCTGGCAACGGAGCGATCTCTCCAGAAACCACGGTGCAGGCGTGGAGACAGAGATCGGCGATGGAGGAGGATGAAGAGCCTGGATGAACAGATGGAGCTCTAGGGCGTTCTGAACCGGAGTAGATTTAGGGGGACGAGTAGGATAAGGAAGATGAGATCGGTAGGGCGGGTTGGATGTGATGGAGGGGAGCTTCGTGGGTAGTTCATGAGAGGTTGATGGAATGATGCCAAGGCCACCAAGGCCCGAGCGTCGGATGAGTCAGCACTCCAGCTCAACGCTCCAGTATGTACTTGTACAAGAAGCTCGCCAGGAAGGGCAGGCAACCCGCAATCGCGTAGAGTGAAGAAGACGATGGCTGCAACCATGGTACTACTGCAAATAAGACATCGAATAAACGGGGGCAACCCCGCTACCTGGTCAGTTCATGGCTCGCTGGCCGCTAAGTCTTGGTACCGTAGGCGTACGCGCATGGCGCTCGCTGGTTAGAGGGAGGGACAACACTGGAGCAACCCACGACGTGCACTCTCACGCTCTCTACACAAGCGTTGCCCTCAAACGCAAGCTACATGTCCGCTCTCATGGTGTAAGCGTACTTGCATCTCCCGTGCACCGTTTCCCTGTCTGGCTCTCGTCATTCACTCGCGCAAATCGCCGGTCCCGCTCGCAGAGTCTGGGGCCTCGTCTCCATCCACCATCCTCATCGTCTCCTCCAGGACCAGCAGATCCCGCTCCAGCATTTCCGCCCAGTTCTGGATGTCGCCCAGCTCGTTGAGCTTCTTGGTACTGGCATCGGCCAGCTTTTGCCACTGCGCGCTCTGCTTGGCCAGTGCCGCTGTTTGCTTCGCCAGCTCCTTCTCCTGCTTCAAGATGGCCGCTGAGTTGCTGTGGAGGTCTGCTGCTCGAGCGCGCATCTCCGAATCGACAGAGCCGCCGATAGAGGCGAGCGACGCTGTCACTGCTGCGCGCGCCTCCACCGTGCGCGGGGAGGACCCGGCGTCCGCGGGCATGATGTCTTCCGAAAGCTGGTGAGACACTGTCCGAACTGAGCTAGGGAAATGGTGCTGGGATATCAAGGCAAGTATATGCACAGTGGTGACAACAGTGAAGATTTGTGGTTGCCTTACGAAGGTAACGACGTGCAGGTCAAGGGTTCGAATAGAATATGCCTTTGGGAGTGAGGGTGCTGAGGTTGAGTCCAGACTGCCGTGTGACAACCTTGGAACCATCCGTGGTCCGGAACCTAGGGAGAGCCATCCATGGATGATAGGCATAACTGGCACGTGTAATGCGACTTACTGTACAGTTTACACCGCGCATATTGATCTCCTGTCAGGTCTGCACTTGCCTATATCCAAACGAATACTCGGAGGGAGAAAGTAGAGAACGGTGGCCAACGGTGAATGTCAATGTCACGTGAGCCGGTGAAATGCTGATGGAGAGCTGGAACTCCTCCTTCGACAAACAACCTCCATGGTCTAGTAGTATGTACATCCACCTGAGATCTACGAGCACAGATCATCGGCATATATTGCCGCGGAGGCGGTTCTATGTGGGAAGACTGTTCTCAGTGCCTTGCGTTATTGCCTATTCAGGCACGGAGAAGATCGGGCCGACTTAGTTCAACCACACTTGGACCTCCATACAATAACCAAAACCCCCTGGGAAATAGAGATGATGACAACGATGTTAAAAGCATATAGGATATGGAAGATAGACTCCCTTCCGCTCGTCTCGCGGCTCCGAATACCTGTAATTTCAATCATGCTACCAGAGTCACCGACGGATACACGAATGCTTGCACGCAGATTATCAGGGCCATTCGGCACCGGCCATACTCTAATAACAACAACGAGCAACCCAGCAGGAGTTGACGGAATCACTGCGGTTCAGAAGTTCTGAAATTGATTGTTCTCTTGGCTGCTGCTGCCTTACGCATGCTTAGAGTTTACAAGTCCCTTCCAAGCGTCCAACCTTTGCCCTGCTGGATTTAATATGGCATTGAACTTGAGGTTCTTGTGGGATAAAGCGCAAATCTTCGCTACCAACCTGCTTAGCTTCACCTACGCCCTGGCAGGCCCGCAAACAGGGCCATCTGCAGAATCTTCCGCAGCTTCTTCTGTCGCTTAAGCCTCTAATTCAAGGCGGACCTATATGCTAGCTTCCAGCACTTCAGACGTCCATTTGCGAACATTTGTACAGGGTAATATAGAGCGGAGCAGAGTTTCCGTACCTGCATCGGTAGATTTTGTATGCAACATCTAGACTTATCTGTACGTATATATAGTATGTACCTCTTCCTTCAACGGACGCCTGCATGCCGCAGCATCCTCCAAACCATGAAGTTCACTGCCGTTCGTTCTGGGCCTTTGCCGCTGCAGTAGCGGCTGTACCAACAACTTTCTCAGATCTCCATAAGCGAGCTGCCTTTGCAAAAGCTGATGGGACAAAGTTCAACATTGATGGTGTCACCAAGTGTGAGCGACTGATTCAAATCTTGCTTGCCTATCACTGACACAGATACCTGGCACGAACAGATAATGGATCCCATTCTTGACTAATAACAGTGACGTTGATGTGATCCTATCCCGCCTTCAGAGCGCAGGGCACAAGATCCTACGCATCTGGGGCTTCAACGACGTCAAATCCGTCCCTGGCTCCGGCACGGTGTACTTCCAGGCCTTCTCCGGTTCATCCGCGACTATCAATAGAGGCTCCAACGGACTCCAACGGCTCGATGCAGTAGTCAAGTCAGCCGAAAGTTACCTTATAAGCAATTTCGTTAACAACTGGACGGACTTCGGGGGTATGGCGGCGTACTTCTCCGCCTGCGGGGTACCCTAGCAACAATGAGCAATGGTAAACGGCTACCAGGTGCCAGACGCTGTATCAGAACTACATCAAACCCGTCATTGCTCGCTACCGCACCTCTACGGCCGTATTTGCTTGGAGTTGGCAAATGAGCCGCGCTGCAAACGCTGTAAGACTTCAGCCCTTACGGACTGGATCCGCAAAACCTCCAATTACATCCGCTCGCTCCACTCGGACCACATGATCACAGTGGGGGATAGGGATTCAGACTCGCAGGCGATGGAAGCTATCCCTACCAGTTTGGCGGCTGCAAACTTCGCGTTGCCCAACATTTCCTTCGGCACATTCCATTTATGCCCAGACTCCTGGGGCGTCTCCGACTCGTTTGGCGACGGCTGGGTGGCTGCTCATGCGAAGATTTGCCAACAGCTCAGCAAGCCATGCCTGTTTGAGGAGTACGGCGTAACCAAGGCTGCGGACCATTGCCCTGTCGAAAGTGGCTGGCAACAGACCAGCCTTGGGTTGAAGGATGTGGGTATGGCGGGTGATCTATTTTGGCAGTTGAGGGACACCATTCGGAGCACTGGGCAGCAGACTCATAACGACGGGCATATGATCTACTATGGAAGTTCTGACTGGAAATGTTTAGTGGACGAGCATATAAAAAGGATAGGGTAATCTTCCTTCGCGTACGTGGAGACCTCGGGGAGGCTTGAAGGTTCTGATCTACAGTCGCACATTGCATCTCCGGTATCAATTATGTCATATCACACGGCGACACAAGGTACCCTCAAGCCGCCGTCTTAGCAATTTATCTCGTGCTTGGTTCAATCGTTGCAACAATACGATGTCGTTATAGGCTTTCAGAGGCTCGTGTAGTATAACCAAGAGCAATACAGCAGCCTTAGACGTGTGCAGTTAGGAGTCGCCTAGTGCTACTCTAGGGTACTAAACAAAAGATACTCTGTAGACCTAGTTCTGTAAACTGCGTACCCTAGTCGCAGCAAGAGTTGAGATAGAAATTAACGATCGTCATCTGACACCCTACCCACGACATGGACTTACCTGCTTCTACAACTGGCCCAGATCCACCATCTCTATCCTCGGAATGGACCATGTCAACACTTGTGACTTATTCCGTCATCGGCCTGCGCATCTCCCCGAGATTTAGCAAAGGGGCGTATCATGCGGTTGACGACAAGTTTTGTCCTACCCCAGGAGACCATTCCATTTTCGGGGCACCTAGGTGACAACTTATAAGAATGATGGGGCGACGCTTAGCCCGTAAGTGGTAGAATAAGTGTTACTCCGACGGACGGACACGAACTTCATAGACTTAATATATTTACCCACAGAGCAATTTGCGCCCTCTCTTATAAAGCTGTAAGAGATAGAGTGCAGCATCTTAAAAGAGAAGGTTTTGTCCTGCCTCTGAAATGTTTGCACGGAGGATGAGCATTTTAGAGAATGGGACGCAGGGCCGACGCTTTTTCAATCATTCAGATAGCAGCTTGAGCATTATAGGGCAAAATATTCTGGTCATATCAAATAATACAAGCTCCGCATCCGAGACATGGAGCGTTCAGGTCCATGCATGGTAGCATTGCTAGCATTCAAGAATCCACCAGATTATTATCTACATGATTCACGGAGTGAGAGAATTTCCATACTGAGAAGATATTAGGAACGCTTCACCCACGGGCCTACCCCATGCAAGGGAGTGTTCTGCGCAAAACCCCAAAGCCTAAAGAGAATTCGAAGACCAATCGACGTAATCCACCACTCTGCAACCATCACCCCATTTCCACGTCTCCCGACACTGGATCGGGATCATAACCCAGTGCGTTCATATAGTTCATCAGAAGCCCATCACTCTTCAGAAACCCTACATCCGCCCTCGGCTTTCCTGACTGCATCCCACCGTCCTCCTCCTTTGTCTTGAGCTCCTTATCGTAAGCCAAAGCCATCCCATAAACGCAGCCATGATATTTCTCACGAAGCCCGCGTTCACACTGACCGCACAACCGAAGACCGCAGCCGTCGATCCAAGCTTCATCGGACGCCAGGGAGGGTTGGGCGGTCACGCACTTGAACGATGCAGGGGTGGTACAGAGAGAACACCATAACTGGAGTGATTCTTCCGTCCCTTCCGAATCGTTCTTAGCTCGACACAAGCCGATTGCCAATGTCTCGAAATCAGGAGCGCTGCCGCCAAAGGGTCTGATATCATGGTTGTTAGGACAAAACATGATTTGGAGCCGGTTTGCTGTGCAAGATGAACACATGACCGTCGGATCTTTCGTCTCTCGATGACCGCCGTGCAGTTCCGTGTAGCCCAGACCATTGAACCATTGGAGGGCATGACACTTGATTTCACAATCACCAATCAAACCGTAAAGGCCCAGCTTGCAGAAATTGCATTCTGTTGTATCGTGGACGTTAAACAGAATAGGGTGAGCATACGAGGTGCGCATTTCGACCACAACACCTCTGTTGCCCTCGGCGTCTTCCATAACGATTGGCGGAGTTGGTGAGGGGGACCTCTGCATCTCTGGCTCGTCCAGGTCGCTGTCGATGTTGAAAATGTCTGCGTCAGGCGATGACATGTGCGGAAGACCTCCGTTTGTTCGGCCAACGGACCTGGATGGTCCTGCTTGAATCTTCGGGTCGGCTTTTCCCTTCCCCTTCTTTAGGGGGTAAGCTTGAGTGGGCGGATCGTAGAAAACACACCCGATTCCCGCTTTCTTGCACTGTTTGCATGGACCTTTGGCGTCTTTCGATTTCACGGAACATCTCTTCTTCGTGGCTCGGCAGTTCGTGCAATTGACGTGTTGGCGACCAGGCCCGTATGCTATGGAGTCCAAGTCAATTTCCCGTGCACTGTAGTCGTCTGGGATACCTCCAAAGCAATTGGCCAATCCTTGTGCTGCACATTGCGAACAGATCTCTTGCGGCCCGATATTAGCCATCTCAAATGAACATACGTTCTCTTCATCCGCCTCGCAATTGTCTGCACAGTTATTGCATTTGATTTTGATTCTGGGCGTGATAATAAGCTCGCAATCCTGTTCAAAGTCCCGGCACATGGTGCAAGGCCAGCTACCCCCGGAAACCATGGAACAATCGTTTCCCTCAAAACGGCAGGACCTGCAACCGCGAGCGAAGGGATGACCAGTAATATCGTCCAAGAGCCCCGCGGGATCCAGGATTGGTGTTTGGTTCGTTGGCGGGGGCGGTCTCAACAGAGCACGCTCTCTGGCGCTCTCTTCGGCGCGCCTCCTTCTCTCGCGCTCTTCTTCCGAATCAACATCGGACCAGCCGTCTGGCCAATTCTCCTCGTTGTCCACGATATTTTGTACGTTTCCAAATGGAATCCTCTTAAACGCAAGTCGCACGATAAGCTTTCGCGGTACAGCTTCCTCGGCCTTTGCTTGCTTTCCCTTCTTCCTGCGTCCGCGGGCCTTTGATCTTTGTTCCCTTTCTTTCTTTGCCTCCACTTCTGGATCATAGTCTCCGCTTCTGTCCTTATCAACCCATGACCCGCCGTGGCCTAAATTCTCTCTGTCGATGTTGGTTCGCAAGTCATACGCCGCCTGACGTTTGAACCGTTCGAAACGCTCATATGCCGAGCTTTCGGCTTCAGAGTCTGTCAATAGATGTCCATAGCTGTTTGGTTGTCCAGAGGCTTCACCGAACTCATACTCGTATTCTTGATTGAGGGTCAAGGTCGACATGCCGTCCTGGATGCCTGGAGTGATCGGTTCGTTCAACAGCTGGGAATCGTGCTGGCGACCTGGAGGGGAATTGAGAAAAGCTTCCAAATCTTCATCCACATCGCCATTTGCCTGAGGTCCCAAGTTTGGCAAGCTCTCTGCCCCGACTAGCTGAGCAGGCACAGTGCCATCGGCAGAATCATCGTCATCCTGGACGCTACCAAACATCGAGAATCTCGCCCTCTTGCTATTTGGGCTGTCTTCTGGCGGTGTGTCATCTTCGGATCGAGGGGTTTTACTCGACCTCGTGGGCAGTTCCATCTGAATTTTTGCGGACTTCACAGTTCGACCTGCGAGAGCAGATTCCAGGCCTTGGTGTTGAGAACGCAGTTCACCTGTTTCATGCGCATGGAACCCGGAGTTGAATGTTGGACCCGCGACCAGAGGGTTATGGCTATTCTCACTTTGCACGTTGTCCCCTTGATGCCCGGCTGGGAGTGATGCATGTGCTGATAGAGACTGATTCGTGGCTATATTTTGTCCTTGAACCTGGTCATCCCGCTTGTCGTGCAAGCCACTAGGAGCCTGGCTTTTATTATTCTCGTCATCGTCCGGCTTGGGTGCGTCATCTTCGTCGTCAGAGTCTGGGTAGCCTCCTCCAAGATCGATTACCCAAGGATTTTTCCTTGCCACCTTCAAACTGCTTTCCATGCTGAACGGGGTCCCTGTCCGGGGACAATGGTGGAGGAAGCGGAGGAAGCGAAAGCCGGATCGCTCAATGGCGGCGGGTCAGAACCGAGAATGGTGATACTAGAATGGTGGTCAGCACCGTAGCAATAATGCAGCGGGTTTGATGATCGGGACGCTCGTTTTCGGGGTGGAAGAAAGAGAGGAAGATTTGGTAGTGGTCAAGTGCAATAGATATGACCTTAGTGGTGGAGAGATAGGACGAAGCGAACCGTTGAAGGGATGGGTTTAAGCTTGAGAGTTGTATGACTTACTGTAGGTCTAATCGAAATCATGCATCGAGCGAGCTGGTGATGGTGGTGCGCTTTGGGGTGGCGAGGAGGGTAAAGCGCTGATATGTGCTAGAACGTTTGGTAGTATGTTCAGCGATGCGGGCCGAACCACCAAGTACCAATAACGCACAATAGCCTCCTTTACTGTTCCAGAGTAAGGTGAGAGAGCGCTGGTGATAGGGGCTTAAGAGTGAAGCTGTAAGAAAGAAAAAGAGAGAGAAGATGAATGAAGGTAAGGGTTTTATAGGTCGTCATGTGAGGCAGAGCCTGAGCCACAGCAGCGGTGTAACTGGGTGGATTGAAGGTCTCCTTCCGCAATGATCGGATGTTTCTCCGCAAAGACAAACAGATAGGCCATGCCCTTCCAAAACTTGCGACCTGATAAAGTCATGTAGTGCGAACATTTTCGGACACACTAGCAGTCCGTTTTTGTGTGAATGTACTCCTCGATCATTTTCTACGCGCCCACAACCCCCAGAGAAACCGTGAAATATGTCTTTTACGTAGTTTTCTTGAGATTCTGGGGATAAGCCATGAACACCTACAATCCAGCAGCGCTTTGTAAGGTGATCAGCCGTCGTGGTATTAGGTTTTCATGTGTCTTTAAAGGACAGTGGATTAGGGCGACGTCGCTGGTCGATCTCGGTCGGCGAAACAGAATGGACATTGAGAGTAACGTCTTTGCTACACAAAATGAGTCGACCCTCGGTATGAAGCGAAATATCTCCCCCCGTCAATCGAAGCCCGATCGTTCATTGCGGCTATCGAAACCCTGGCATGCCCCTCTGGCGGGGGCTAGACTGCTGCTGATTATTCGTAGGACTGCCGCAGACTCTACAACATCCGCATGGTTGTGCAACTAACACCAGTGTTGCTCCTGTCTAGTCGGTTGAGGCAAAGAAAGGTAGTCATTTCAAGTCTGGCGTTTACTGTTGCTGTCGCCAGTTGCAGCTGGCTCCATTCGTAGTAGCTTGCGCACCATCTTGGAAGGCAAAGCCTGAGCGTCTTGGAAGGCAAAACCTGAGTAGCAGACTGCTGCCATCCGAGATGACCATGCAAGGTTTCTCTACTTGCTGAACGATCCTCGTTCCCCCGACGACGTTCCTGTGGTACAAGTATGTGCAAATCTTGCTTAGTCATTGCATTTTCTTGGCATTTGGAACCTGTACCTTAACCAAGCACCACGGAAACAAGAATAATGTCTGAACACGAGACACGTCCCATCAGCTCGTTGTCGCCGGGTTGACCCAAAGGGCTCCATGGCAGCTCATTGCACTCAAAGATGGGCAGCACAGCCACGACCACAGGGCTCAGGCTGTACTTGATTCGACATGGCGAGACGGTCGACAATGTCGGTTCAGTATAGTATGAGCGTTCCTCCTGGGCCACAGTCTGGAAGCTAACCTTCGCAGTGCAGGTCGCAGAGATTCCGAGCTCACCAGCCATGGATATCAGCAAGCAAAGCGCCTAGGCGCTTACTTCCACTCGCAAGGCATCGTCTTTACCCACCTTTTCTCCTCACAGCTCCAGCGCGCAGCAAAAACGGCTGCGCAAATACGAGACGCGCAGGTCACTCGGGCGACCACTATAGATGGCGAGAGCACCGCCCCGGACGTTGTGCACCTTCCCGTACTGGTGGAGCAGGATTTCGGCTCCTTGGAAGGGAAGAAGTGGAACGAACCTCGAACTGACGCCAAATCTACTGGCAAGGAGCATTCCCGACAACAACACAAGGAAATTCCAGGACTTGTCAATGTCGAGTCTAGAGATTCTATGGCACAACGTGCTGACACTTTCCTGGACCAGCACCTGTTGCCGTTGCTTGACGAAAGGCCTGGAAGTCATGTCGTTGCCGTCGTTTCCCACGGTATCTTTCTGTCAGTGCTCTGGAGTCAACTCCTTTCTCGCCTCCCGCGGAACAATGTCACGTTGTCTTCCGATGTAATGGCAAGCATTCGGGGATATTCTCTGGAACGTCTAGGAGGGTGGTCGAACACTGGATACCTGGAATTGCACGTGAAAACGATCGCGATGTACACAGCAGCCTCCGCACCAAACCAGAGCTTAACGGCAGACCCTGATACTGTCCACAGCTATGCCAAGGCTCAGAGTGGGCTCCACAATTCTGCACCTGATTCGAGAAACGTCGCTGCTAAACCATTTGTCGACTTCGGACGCTCAAAATCAAGGCTTCTTCACAGCTGGTTGGTGACGATTGAGGCCGTCAATGCCAGAGATCACCTCAAGGGTCTCAAACGTACGCGAGGTGGCATAGGCAGTGCTTCTCATGATGCCTCACAGCAAAGTATCGATCGGTTCTTCAAGAAACGCAAGGTAGAATAGTAGTCATGTCAAGATGCAACATACCTGCATAGAAAACCCTCCTTGGTAAGCCGCGCATTCCGTTTCGTCTTCACCAACCTGCATGATGATACGACAATCATTCACAGATCTGTTCTGAAACTACAATGTGGTCAACCAATAGTCCAACTGCTGTCTGAAGCACGCCTTTCGCATCCTCATTCTACAAGCACTTTTTTCAGATTCATGCTAACATGCATTGTAGGTCGTGACGCATTTGTTTCACGCCTCCTACCTGGACATTCTGCTCATGCAGTTCTAATATTAGGCAAGCAGCACATGGCGTACCATGCCTCTGGCCGGGAGTTCACCCCGCGCCGTTTGTGTTGACTTCGAAGAACCATGGTAACGGTACGCCAGGCACACGAAGAATGTCCCATTGGTGCACATGGTAATCGAGCTTGCAGGTTCTCTGCCGGATTATCCCAGATGTTGGTCGCTCTGTACGCGCAATCTAAAGCTCGACGCCGCTGAGCTGAATCATGTGCAACGGAACTTCGCCTGGTTCACCGGATTCAGCTGTTAGAAGAGGGCTATGCGACTCTCACTCGCAGAGCTCTTCTGAAAGCCACCAATGACGAACCCGGTCGCAGCAGTTTAGTATATACCAAGTATTCCGTCCTGGGCTTTCCGTGCGACACTCCGTCACTGCGGTTCTTTGCTTGATCTCTACGGGCGGTGAACAGGCTACAGGAGATAGCCACAGTCTACTTTCGGAACTGCTATCATACTCTTTTGTCACTCGTATGCCTGGGTTAATGCTTGAGACTGTACTCTTGTTCCCTCAAGACCTTGTCTCTGCACCGAAGGACGCATAGGATCTTATTCTTCCACGCTCTCCGATCGAAGCACACCCTTGCAATTGGGCACTGCATTGCTAGGAGTTCCTTGCCCCACCCTGTACATGAAACAACGCATTATTGGTGAACCACGGGAGCTGGGCCTCAGTGAGACTGTACAGCCTCGGCTCGGTCCGTGCGCCATCGCTTGGGCGGTGAATAGGCGCCGAACGCCTTGCTTGGCTTCTATTTTTTGCAAATGACACAGTTAAACACAGTCTCTATTTCAGTGTTACAAAGAGCACCGATCAGGCTCAAGAAGACGCCGCGACATGAATATGGGGTAGCCCGAAGACATCACGGCGATGAGGCACCGTGGCATATCAAGAACATCTGCTGCAGCCTGTTGTGATCTCTACGGTTTCGCGACTCGCACAAGTCCGTTCTTTGCGGTTTCGTACTGGGGAATGCACGAGGTTCCTAAGGCGTTTTCTGCGCCGCCAACTCCTCCCTAAAAGAGCGCAGTTTCGCCCGAATGCATCTCCTTTGACCCAGGCCTCGAAGGGTAAACAGATGGGAACGCCTCAGGGATACAACTGCAATCTGCAGCTCCAAAGTCTGGTTCAGATATGTTGCGTACAGTGGCTAACGCCATCATCTTTCTCCTGTCGCGGAACACAAATAACGCTCCCGCCTATTCAGCTTTTCTTGAACACTGACTGCGGCGTCGGACTGCATCGAGAGGAAAATCGTGAGCGTTTAAGCACCGTACTTACCACAGTACAGCGAGCTGGACAAGGATGATGAGGCAAATCATCTCAGCCCCCAAATACGTCGGCGGACATGGGCGTTTGCCCGCTCTTACGTTGGCTGTGCAACTATCATTGCACCTCGGTGTATGTAAACGTGTCGACACCGGTCAAGGGGGTATGTCGTTCCTCACATCTCACCATTCTCCAGATTGCCGAATAGGTATCATTATGCTCTGGTCCACCCCCTAAGAGATCACTTTATCTACTCTTGTTGTCATGTCTTACTACCTCCATGCATGAGATAGAAAGATGAGCAGATCACAGCGCTCCTCTTTCAACTCCTCTTCTGAGGACCTCGGTGCTGCCCAATTTATAACCAACTTGTTACCACACCAGCTTCAACACCTGCAGTTCTCCGTACCCGAAAAGGATGAACCAGAGCAGTTTCTCGAACGTCCGAGACAGGTCCCGGTACCGAAGCGCTTCACAATCGACCCATTGGATCTCGCAAGGTTAAAGGAGGGTGCAAACCAGCACACCAGGAAAGCAAGCTTGATCAGTTGGCTTAGCCGGAATGGAAGTGATGATGGGTCAGGGTCCAGGATCAGCGTCGACTGGCTGAAAGAAGTAGAAAGAGCAGCAGCAGAGAAAGTGAACGGGTTAGATTGGAAATTTCATGCAACTGGAGCGGCCCTCTTCATCCTGAATCTTGTTGTTGCATGGGATGCCACGACGCTACCGATTGCGCTGCCAGTAGGTCGCCCACTTAAAGACATGTACGTACTCTTCATACTGATCTGGATGACGCAGACGATAGCGACGACCTTGAAAGGAGGGGTGCTTGAGACTTTTTGGGTGGGCGTCTCCTTTCTTGTTGCAGTGACATGCTCTCTTCCGCTCTTCGCAGCGCTCAGTCATGTCTTCGGCCGCAAGCCCATCCTCCTTGCGACACTGACGGTCTTTGCCCTTGGATCGCTGATCGCAGCCGTCACTGGCAGCTTCACTGGTTTATTACTGGGTCGTACTCTTCAAGGCATTGGCGCCGGCAGTATTTATCCTCTGTCCAACCTTATCGTGTCGGACCTGATCACGCATGCTGACCGAAAGAAATGGAGCGGAATCCTTGGTGTTGCGTAGGTGTCGAGGACCCCTCCGTGAATCCGCTTTGCTCACAATGGTCTGCAGATGGGTTATCGGCGCAGTTTCTGGACCCGTAATTGGGGGATTTCTCGCTCAGAGTGAGCAATGGCGCTGGATCTTCTGGTTGAATTTGCCTTGTAGCATTGTGGTCTTTATCCTCCTTGCTTTCTGTGCACGCTTGAGACCTGCGGCTGCTGGAGCCCTCCTACCTAAACTGCGCAATGTCGACTGGTTTGGATTCGTCCTTTTATCAGGGTCCCTGATAGTGGCATTACTGGGCTTGACTTGGGTAGGTGGAGCTTTACTCTAACGAAAAACGCACCCAAGCTGACCTCATCTGTTCGCAGGCTGGTCCGCTGCATCCTTGGGCAAGCGTCCGCACCATCCTACCGATCCAGTTCGGCGTCTTCGGCATCTTGATCTTCCTTGTTTGGAGTTGGTACTCCCCCTGCAAATCGCTTGTCTGTCTCGAAGGTTCCTGGGAGCCCACCAAGCTCGCCACATACTTCGGGGCGATGATCCAGGGAATCATTGTCTCCGCCGCATTATACTTTTTGGTGAGCCAATCCTTCAATACCACATGCGTGCGAAAGGCTTGTGTTCACGCAGTTACAGCCTCTATACTTTGACGTCGCGAAACGTTCCTATACTTTTGTGGAAATCGGTATTGCACTCTTCGCTTGGAGTGTTTCTCTCGCCATCCTTGCCGCCATCTCCTTCTTTGCCGCCTCAGGCACATCGCTACGGCGGGGTCTTATCAGGTTTGGATGGTTCCTCGTCGTGCTGGGAACGGCGCTCATGACTGTATTGAAGAGGGAGTCCGGCACCATCATGTGGATCTGCATTGCAGTTTTCTCGGCTTTTGGGATGGGGATCTTGTATCCTACGATTTCGGCCATTGCGTTATCGACCAGTAGGTGTGAGGATGACGAGACAGCAGTGGTGAACTTTGCTTTCTTCCAGACACTGGGCCAAACGCTTGGAGTCGCTATCGGAGCATCGATCTTCCAGAACGAGCTTTACAAACAGCTCCTGAAGAAAACCCTGCCTGAGAGAATAGCGTATCGCTATGTTAAGAACGCTTTCCCATTGGTCACCATAGTTCGGGACCTGACGACAGAGGATGAGCTCAAGACACAAGTCGCAGATGCGTATATCGCCGCTATTAGGGTGATTTGGGTAGTTTCGGCAGTTTTAGCTGGGGCCGCTATGTTGGCGGGTTTCTTTGTACGAAGACCTCATCCGAGGAAGTCAAAGGAGGGGGAGGCTGCAGCTAAAGAGCTTGGGTGATGCAGCTGTGGTTTGCTGCTCGCGGGAGTGCCTATACGAATTATCGTGGAATAACACCGCCATATTCTATTCGTCATATCTGGATTGGAGCGTCTCTCACGTTCTGTTTCAACAGACGACACAGTGTTGAATATCGGCATCACTCATGGTCAGAGATCGTTAAATTACAACATGGCTCTTCTGGCTCCTGAGGATACAGCAAATCGCAACCTTAGCCCTCGAAGGGGGTCTCAAAAGGGGCCTCAGCTTGAGGCGTGATCCTCGCCAAATGTCTCCTCGCACCATCATCCCAGTCGAGCAGCGCGGAATGGGCCGTGACGCGGTTATCCCATACGACGACCGTTCCCGGCGCCCACTTGACACGAGCCTGGAAGTCTTGGCCTTTGGCAATGTGGTCATAGAGGAAGTTGAGCAGAAAGTCGCTCTCCTCCTTCTTGAAGCCGAGAATGCGACGAGAGAATTGAGGATTGACGAAAAGCGCCTTTTCGCCTGTTGCTGGGTGTGTCCTGACCAGTGGATGGACGGATGTCACTGGGTCGCGGCGCACCACGCCCCCGCGGGTCTTGCTATTGTCCGCCTGCTCAACGGCTAACGCAACGGTCAGTGAGGGGTTGGAAGCGTGGGAACGTTATGCCAACTCACCGGAATGGACCACCTTGAGTCCGTGGAGTCGCTTCCGGAACTCAGGAGAGAGCCTCCTATACGCCTCGGCCTGGTTGACAAACAAAGTGTCACCTCCAGCGGCAGGGCCATCCAAAAGATAGAGGAAGGTAGTCCCCGGCGGCTGCTTCTCATATGTGACGTCCGAGTGCCATGTCACCGAGTTGGTACGCTCTTCGAAGAAGTCGCGAGCAGTTGTGTCGTCAGCACCCCTGTGCACCAGATGGATCTCGGGGTATCCCTTTGGTGCACCAGATGTTGGGTGAATATGATGCCGGCCGAAGTATCCACCAAAGTCGAGGGCCTCCTGGATTGGCAGGTCGGCCAAGTCCTGATCACGGAAAGCTGTAAAAGATTAGAACAGGGCTGAATACTCATCGAGCAGCTGCACTTACCGACGACCTTTTTCTGCGCTACGAACAAGGCAAGCTCGTCTTTGCCCTTATCCGTCAGCTTGCTCAGCTGTACACCTCGGACTTCGGCGCCAATATTCGCAGTCAGGTCGGACACTTCGGCACCATTGAGCAGGTTTGGAAAGGTGGGATCGGCATCCTTCCCGTGCTCATAATGCTCGAAGGGCTGAAGAGGAGGATACCTGACACAAAGGTTAGCGATCATGAGTTGCCAGTTCGCGTTCACTCGACGACATACTTTTCCTTCTCGTTGTCCCAGACGGGCAGATAGTTAGGATATTTGGCGGGCGGCTGCTTGGTACCCTCACCCTTCAACTCCGCGTCGGCGTTGAATGCTTTCGGACCTCCGATGAACGCCTCCTACTTTGTCAGCTGAAAAGCAAGAAGCGAGATCGAGTCTGCCAACCTTGTATTCGCCAGTTCCAGACTTTGTGTAGGCGACAGAGGGTACTGGCTGTGGCGTTTCTACGAGAGCTGGGGCCATGGTGGGGATATTGTGGTAGGTATGCTTTTGCTTTTGGAGGTGATGCTCCGGAGCGAGGATTACAGTCTCTTATATACAGCACACCACATACTGAACCCAGTTGCCGGTATTCCCATCTGTAGCTCTTGCGTAACCCCTCCTCAAATCCTCGTGACACGCGCTGTCAGTCATGTCCAACGGAACCAGGCAGCCGAGCCCCTCACCAAGCATACATAGTACGCCATTCAGGGTAGACTACCTTGTAGGCAAGGAGCAACCAAAGCTGGAGGCAAAGATTCGCCACCGTGAGCCTTGGAGTCGACTCGAAGAATGGCATCAAAACTGCATGGATGGTATCATGGACTGACAGGTCCAGCCACCAGATATGCCTCGGGTCGAGATCCGTGCCGCACTGCTCCGTTCTTTTATCATTCAGAATCCACTTGTTGTGGATTGACACTTCTTATCGCCGCTCCAACTGCCATCATGGGAAGCTCGAGTGTATACTAACTATGTAAACAAGCGTAGTCGTCACGACCCTGGCCAATCACGCCATTCCCCCATCCACCTCAACCTCAACGAATCACTTTTGGGCAGGAGAGCATCAACACACGCTTCTCACCTGTTCTGGATGCATCATCGCTGCTGTTGTTTGCGTGCTGGGCCTGATAATGTTCCTCTTCGAAGCCGAGCACGCTGCGACGTCACGTAGCCCTTGGCTCTCTGCCACAGAGTGCTCCACCGTACTGGATTCTGCACTCCTGGACCCATCCCGCGGAACCGTCGCCTATCTCAGCTACGCGATGTAGACATATCTTTTTCAAATGGCGAAGAGGGCCAGGCTGTCGGGTGGGAGAAAGCCATTGCGACCAGGGACCAACAGACGTCAGGATCCTATATAAAGTACGCTCAAGAGTACTTGGGAGCAGCGGTATCAGGGTCCCGGATATTGTCTCCCATCCATTTGTCACCGACCGATATGGCCGAAAAGTCTACCGTGGCAGCACCACATATAGGCGCTGTACCTGATGTGTCTGAATCAGACACCAATTCCACTCGGAGTGGCACACGCATCCCCGCGTTACGGTTTCTGGGTCGACAAAGGGAGGGCCTGACTTTCGACACGTCCGGTTTGGAGACACACTACAAGCCCATAGACAGCTATGAGGGTATCCATCGCTATGATCCGAAGTTCGAGTGGGAGCCCGAGGAAGAGAGGCGGGTAGTGAGAAAGGTAAGGGTGTCCGCGGCAACCATCCCATCACCCAACCAAAGAACCAACCGAGCTGACAAGGCAACTCTAGATCGACAAACGCATTTGCTCGTGGGTTTGTCTGATGTTCTTTGCACTCCAGCTGGACCGAGGCAACATCTCGCAAGCCCTCAGTGACAACCTGCTCAAAGACCTGCACATGAACACGAATGACTACAACTACGGCCAAACCATCTTCTTTGTGTCTTTTCTGGCTGCTGAACTCCCCTCGCAACTCGTCAGCAAGAAGTTGGGCCCCGATAATTGGATCCCCATCCAAATGTAGACATTCGACTGCGTCCATGGGGTTTTTTCTTCACTGACACCATTGGCAGGGTCTCTTGGAGCCTTGTTGCCAGTATGCAGGCTTTCCTGTCCGGCCGCAAGTCGTTCTACGCCTGCCGTGCTCTCTTGGGACTCATCGAAGGAGGCTTCATTGTACGTTGGCTCGACATGTTACTCGGCGACGACCTCTGACGTGCTATTCAGCCAGATAACATTCTCTACCTCAGCTACTTCTATACCGGCTGGGAGCTTCCAGCCCGACTGAGCTGGTTCTGGGTGTCGTATCAGTCTACTCAGATTATTTCTGCCTTCCTCGCCTATGGCATCCTCCGCCTGCGCGGCTTTCATGGCATGGAGGGATGGGTAAGCCATTTCTCCTGCTTCAGCTGCATAACTCGACGCTAACCTCATTGCCAGCGATGGCTCTTCGCCCTGGAAGGAATGCTGACTGGCCTCATCGGCATCGTTTCGTGGTTCTACCTCCCGCCGTCACCAACACAGACCGCCAGCCGCTTCCGCGGGAAGGACGGCTGGTTCAACGAGCATGAGGAGAAGATCAGTATGCACTCCCGATTTGCTCTAGTCAATGAAATCCCATCCTGACATCTTTGCAGTGGTGAATCGCATTCTCCGCGACGACCCCTCAAAAGGGGGCATGCACAACCGACAGGCCCTTTCCTTCCGCATGCTCTGGGACTGCCTCGCAGATTATCACATGTGGTTCATCTACTTGATTGGGCTCACATGGCTCATCCCCACACAGCCCATGAACGCCTACCTCACGCTCCAACTGCGCTCCCTCGGCTTCGACACCTTTGAGACTAATCTGCTCACCGTACGTCATGTCCTTTTTCTAACGTCATGTGCCTTTCCCTATAGCTACCTACGACACTAACACACGGCCCAGATCCCCGCCTACGTCCTCTTCATCCTGCAGCTCCTCTTCTGGACCTGGCTCTCGGAGCGCCTCAACGAGCGCTTCCTCATCGCCCTCCTCTCCCAAGTCTGGACCCTCCCCCTCGTCATCGCCCTCGAGGTCCTGCCCAAAGCCGTCTCCCCCTGGTCACGCTGGGTCATCTCGACCCTCATGGTCGGGCACCCCTACGTCCACGCCATCCTCGTGGCCATCACCTCGCGCAACGCCGGCTCGGTGCGCACCCGCACCGTCGCCTCGGCCATGTACAACATGTGCGTGCAGGCGAGCAACATCATCGCGGTCAACATCTACAGGGACGACGACAAGCCGCTGTACCGGCGCGGGAACAAGGTGCTCATCGCCATTTGCGCCTTCAATTTTGTGATTTTCATCGGGGCGAAGTTGTTCTACGTGCAGGTAAATCGGAGGAGGGAGAAGGTGTGGGGGAGGATGAGTGCGCAGGAGAAGGATCACTATTTGGCCACTACCAAGGATAAGGGGAATAAGCGGTTGGATTTTAGGTTTGCGCATTAGGTGGGTGGTGTCCTTTTGTTGACTTTGTAGAAGAAATTCTGGGAAAGGGGAGGTGCAAGGTTTTTGTGGTGTCTGGTCGATCTGAGTGGTAAAAATAGGCACCTGTGAGTGATTGCCCATCGAGATACCTTCAAGAAGGTGGGCTCTCCTAGATGTAGTGCGCTGTCTTCTTACTGCATTCTCGGGGGCTAGAGTCAGTGAAGAAACATCTCATAATTCCAGGCGCCGTCACGAGCAATACCATCACACTCAGAAATCCAAATCCAAGTCAATCAAGATCATAACATGCATTTGTCCGTTCGAAAAAATATATCCTTTGCACATGACAGCATCTACAGCACTTACTCCCCCACTCCCCCCGCCCATCCAATCCCATATCTCCAGAAACCCACGCACACCAGGGCTCCAACCACACCTATCCAAACGAGCAACCGCCAACCTAAACAACAAAAAAAAAAAAAAAAAAAACAAATCACCCAAAAGAACAACACTCTTTCGGCTGGACTAGCCCACCAAAGGCAGCAGGTTAGCTAGCCAGCAAAAAAATCATAATATACAAGAGAATTATGTAATGGAGCTCCCGTCTTTTGCTCCTCCTTCAGTAAAAAGACAAAAGGGCGCGGGGATGATAAGTACGCTTCCAAGAGGGAAGGGGGAATAGCCAAGAAAAGACACAAGCTGGAGGGGGATAAACAGGAGTACGAAAAAAGCAGCTGCGCAAACGCCCAAAGCAACAAGCAGGAAGAAACTGTGTGTACCTGGCCAGGAAACAACTCCATGTAATCAACAATAATGATGTAAGATATGGCGACGCATACGCCGTCCGTACACACGTCAAGAGATCGGGACCAAACCGTTTAACTTGCCTCAGGGGAAAAAAGGCTTGAGAGGAGACCAGACAAACTGCAAGCCGGAGAAGAAAACGCCGACGCTGGTCAAACCGAACCGTCGAAAATGCAAGAACCATGCAGAAAGGAAAGGATAAGGGGCACACATCGAAGAAGGTCGGCGTGTCCGTACGTGGGTACTCAGCTACCCTTTAACCGCTTGTTGACGCCTCCCCGTGGGCTCTGTTTCACCTTTGCCGCCCCGTTGACCTCGGGACCGCCTGGCTCGTCTCCCTCAACCTTTACTGTACTTCGTCTTCGTTTATTATTCGACGCGTTGGGCGATGTGTTGACGCTTGCTGATGCGGAGCTACCTTGTTGGCTGTGCTGGGCTTGCATGGCATGGGATGCCGGAGAGGGTAGCTGTGATTGCTGCATGAGGTGAGGCGATCCGTTCAAGGCCGCAGTCGGGAGGAGGGAGCTGGCGAGGGCGGGCGACATGAACTGGTGATTCATAGGACCTTGCCCCATGGCGGAAGGGTTTCTTCCTGCTGCAGCCATGGCCTGGGGCTGCTGCATTCCCTGTTGGAACAACTGTTGGTTCTGCTGGAGAGCTGTGCCCTGACCAAGGTTCCCCGCCATGCGCTGTTGGGCCATATTGGCATTCGATGCTGTCCTCTCCAGGTAATCGACTAACGCCTGCCCTGGGGGGAGGCTTCCGACTTCTTTGTAGTGATCCATCAACGGAGCCATCATGTTCATTGTCTCGTACATCTACTCCTGGTCAGTCGGTGGTTCAGTCGGTGGTTTGTACACGCGCATCTCGACCTACCTCCAGATGATGCTGCAAGGCCGGGGGTATGCCGAAACCTGTCGTATCGGGGACGGGCAGATCGCAAAGTTTCAGGATGGGCTCTTGCTGGGCCAAGCGCTGTTGCTGTTGCTGTTGCTGCTGTTGCCGCTGCTTGGCAGTTGATTTGTTCATTCGAGGTGATTGCTGGTTGAGTTGGTTGGGAGATGGAGGGGCAAAAAGGTTCTTCAATGCAGCGTGCTGAAGGTAAGTATCATGTCTTTCCATCTCGAATTGCAGCCATTCCATTTTGGGCGTTCCCGTCCAGAATGCGGTCAGCTTACCCCGGCATACAACCTGGGACCGTTAATATCTAGGCAGCGTGCGTTTTGAGAACTGTAGACTTACCTCTGCAGGGCATGGCTTCTGATACGTGTAGATGAGCCTCGCCCTCTCACATACAACCTTGACATCGGACCCTGCTTGGCTCTCCTTTGCGCCATCGATGGTGATCTGGAGGCTCTCTACGTCGGTGTTGAACAAGATGAAGAAATATCTGTGCAGAGCCGGGGTTATGATTTCCCACTGCTTGTACCTGCCTCCACCATCCGCAGTCCAGAAGCTCTGTATAAAGGAACCCGTCTCGGAGAAGTGCCTGGAGACCACGGCACTCCAGTGGCTGTCGTCATTCACGGATCGCGCAGTCTACTGGAAGTCAGCATTTCCTCGTCCGGAAAACAAACCGAGGGACTCACGCTAAAGGAACCAATTTCATTGAGGAAGCTCATGAGCCTTGTTGTCGCGATCCCAGGTGCCATCATTTTCTGCTGTCCTTGGTTGTACAGCCGTGCATGCGCCGCCGCCTGCGCTTGGAGTTGTCCGTGGATTCCTGATTGTTGTGCATGTACCAACGCCGCGTTTCGTTGCTGCAATTGCGCACTTTGTGTCTGGGGACGAGGCTGTTGGGAGGGGTTGGGACCCTGAGGGGGCCCTGGGGGTTGTTGTACAGGAGGAGGCGCCTGTTGTGGCTGCTGCTGTGGTGTAGACTGAAGTGCTGGTGACGCTTGTCCTTGATGACTGCCGACGGCAGATGGTGGCCGCAGTGGACCTTGCTGTAGTTGAGTGGTTGCGGGCGGTCCTTGTCCTCCAGACTGACTATGGTTACTCTGCTGCGAGGGCGCATGCTGCATGGCGACCATGTGCTGTTGCTGTTGCTGTTGCTGCTGCTGCTGTTGCTGCTGTTGCTGTTGCTGGGGCTGGGGCTGCGGCTGCCCTTGAGGCTGCCCTTGAGGCTGTTGCGGCGGCTGGGGTTGTGGTTGCGGTTGCGATTGCTGTGGTTGCTGCTGTTGCTGCTGCTGCTGTTGTTGCTGCTGCTGTTGTTGCTGCTGCTGCTGCTGTTGTTGCTGTTGCTGTTGTTGCTGCTGTTGTTGGAGGTGCTGTTGCTGCTGAATCTGTTGTTGCTGATGAGCTGCTTGAGCTTGAGCGTGGGCCTGGGCTTGTTGTGCTTGTGCAAGGGGATGTGGCTGGGCGGCCATAACCTGGGGGTTATTCATGGCCTGCTGCTGCATTTGGTGCTGCATCTGCTGGCGTAGATGCGGGGTCAACTGGACCTGAGGAACTTGGCCCATGGCGCCGGCTTGCATTTGAGCAAACTGCTGAGGGTTCATTGGGCCCGCCATATTTGGAGGAAAGGCCATGCCCATTGCATTCGGATGTTGCTGCTGGTGCTGTTGCTGCTGTTGGTGATGTTGCATTACCATCTGCTGTTGCTGCTGTCTGAGGACGGCTTGCTGTCGTGCTAGCTGTACCATGGCCGGATTCACTGTCAAGTCGGTCAACAAAAACGATGTGGAAGAGGCAGGAAATGGAGTACGTACTGTTCATTTGCGCTTGCTGGTTTGGAAACATGTGCATTTGGCCGGGCTGCAAATGGGACATTGCATGGGCATTGGGAGCGACGCCGGGTTGCATTCCTCCCATCATAGGACCCGGCTGGCTAACGGGCCCAGCGGGCCCTGAGACGCCCGGGTGCATCTGCATCTGAGCCATGGTGGGTTGGCCTGGGCCTCCTGGTGCCAGTGGATGACCATGCTGCATGCTCTGGGGATGCATATTAGGGAAACTTGCAGCCATCATCTTTGCTTGGAGAAAGCGGATGAACGAAGAGTCGGCGGGGCGCGGTCCTCTCCGGTTGAAGGATGAGCACCAGACACACGAGAGAGCGAGTGTCGAGCGGACAATTGGGGAATCGAGAGCCTGGTTCCTGGTCGCGGGATAGGTGGAAAGGCAACGAAGGCCCTAGATGGGCTATCCAACGGCCGAAACCCGATGAGGGCGTCCAGCCAGCCAAAAGCAATGTGGACACAGGACCACAACGGGCGTGGCCGTTGCAGAAGGGAGTGTTGTCGGGAGATGGGGGGTGGGAAGCCCACCGGCGGGTGCCGGGGCTGGGTTGCGACACGGAACCTGGAGTGTCGCGATGGTTTGAACTGGGCGCACACGCCTTTTAGCAGCACGGGGGAGCGACAGGCGCTATAGCGACGAGGACGGGCGCCGGGAGGAGACAGGTCGACATGCGCATCTGTCTGGCCAGAGGGCAGCAGTTACTGCAACACGGGTAGCGGCTGGATGGGGGACGTGGAGCTTCGTGTTCTCTCGGCGCGATTGTCAGCGTGGCCGGGCGAAGAGATGGCGGGGGGTGTGAGGAAGCGCACGAGGGATTGGAGGGCAAGGAGCGTGGAGAGCGGCTCGCTCGAGGGTGCGCTCTGAAGGAGGGGAAGTGATGGGATGGGGCTACGCGGGCGCAGCGGGTGAGGGACGTGTTCCCGGGACGGGCGATGGTGATGGCGCCGGGAGTGGTGGTGGTGTTGGTGTCGATGTGGTGGTGAGGATGGGCGCTGGGTGCATGGGCGGCTGGCCTGCTGGGGGAGCAGAGGGAAGCGCGGCGGGCTGCCTTCCTACTACTGGCGGTGATCTGCTGACCGGGGGGCTGGGGCCGCAAAGGGGCTAATGAGTAATCATTTGCAGGGCAGCGCACTAGGTGAAAGAAAACAGCTGCATGAAGCAAGAGCCTTCTGAGGGCCCGCAATTGTATTGTGTAGTTAGCCTATAATTGGGTACAAAAGTAATTTATGTTGTAATCAGGTACGTTTGATACACAGCAAAGACCTGCAACTAATGGCGGCGTTACTGAATCGGGTAACCCTACTAAAAATCACAACATACCACGTTCTCTTTCCAGTGCTCCTCCCAACACATAGTACAAGTATGTAGTACGTAGTATTCTCCCGCACCACCACCTACTAAGTGTATCTTTTCCATATTGTCGTTGTGCTGGACGGCGGGCGGAGCCTTGGAAGCTTCTACCAGACAAGCAGGCGCGCGCAATCTTGGCGTGCCAAGCCTGCCAAGGGCCCCACGTGCTGCTAGCTCAAAATCCACCTTGCAGCTTCGACTTTTCTTTTCTTCTCTCCTCCCCGTCAACCTTCCTTCCACCTCCTTCCATCCCCTCTCACGACACTGGGTCCCTCCATCCTGGGAGCAAAGCATGCCCCTCGCAGCGCCGTAAGTGAGTCTCCGCCCATTTCCCCTTCTCCAACCTTCACTGGAATGATGCCATCACTCTTATTCTTCTTTTCCCAACCGATTCGACCTTGAAGAAATCTAGCCTGTCCGGGCGCCTGTCGCAGGGCGCCTGTTACTTGCCAGTATCTTCGTCTGACCTCCTTGCCAACATGACTCTTTCTGTCGTTGCACCAAGCACACACAAAAGCTGACCATTGCCTCAGATTTGGCCGCCTCGAGCACCCCTCCCGTAGCAACCCGTCTCATAATCGAGCCATATAGGGGCAGAGAGCATGTGGAACTGGTGCGGAGAAGGCTACCTTTACCCTGCGCGCTTGCAGCATGACTCTGATCTACCCTTCTGCTGTCTTGATGATGCAGAAAAGTACCTCCGTGTCAGAACTAATGTGCCAGGTCGCATTCACCTTGAATAGCATGTTTCGGTCAGTACATCTTCATTTTCCTTCATTTCCCATGTCATGATGAAAACATTCCTACATTCGCAGTTTCCACGCTAGCCATCGATCGAACCTTTTTCAGATGGTCACTGAGCGCAAAACTTCCTTGGATGTCTGACTCTCTTCTCTACCTTCTCTCTCACCTCTCGTCCATGCTTCCACAGGCAGACAACTGACAGAGTCTTCACAGGTGCAACAGAAGAATCGCTAGTGCGTGACGATCGCAACGTTAGATAGAAATAATACACTTCATTTCCTCCATTTGACAAATTTCTGCATTATTTTATGATGCCCTGCGAAGGCCTAGGCATGTCCACTCTCCAAGAAAGCCCTCGTCTAACGCACCTTATCTCTTCATCCGCTTGCAAAAGCACCCTACTAGTACTGCTCTAGATACTGGGTTCAAGTCTGAAAGTGGCCATGTGCAAGCGGCGCCCGGCGGCCATTTCCGTTGTGCTGCCAGCCATGCCCCATTGCTTGGTCTCTGATTAGTCATCCATCCTGCCCACTGACGTCCTCCCATGCAGCTTCGCCCTGCCAGTCCGGCCAAAGCTGCCTCAAGCTCAACTGGCGGTTGCAAAGCTTCCACTCTCTGCGCTCCCCCTCTGCAACATCGGCTCCCTTTCCGACCACCGCCGTAAACCCCTCTCTCCTGTCGCCGACCCCCCGCCAGCATGCCTGACGTCGTCGACCCTCGTATGATCTCCGTCCAGCCAAGGATACGGTACAACACCATTGGCGGCGTGAACGGTCCTTTGGTCATCCTCGAGAACGTACGCTGCCCATGACGGCCCTGCCCACTCGACCGACGCTTACAGATGCCTTCTTCAGGTCAAATTTCCCAAATACAACGAAATCGTGTCTTTAACCCTTCCCGATGGCTCCGAGAGATCCGGCCAGGTGCTTGAAGCCAGAGGTAAGGTGCCTGGAGCTGGAGATACCAGTTCATTAGCTTACCGTTAGCGCAGGGAACAAGGCCGTCGTACAGGTACAGCTCGGTGCAGTCTCTTGAGGTGTCGAGGTTCTGATTTGGTCCAGGTCTTCGAAGGCACATCTGGCATTGACGTCAAGAAGGTGCGCCGCTGCCATTCCTACTACTAGGCCTCGCCTGACAGTTGCAGACCAAAGTAGAATTCACCGGCCACAGCTTAAAGCTCGGTGTGTCCGAGGACATGCTGGGCCGCATCTTCGATGGCTCCGGACGTCCAATCGACAAGGGCCCCAAGGTTCTCGCAGAAGACTACCTTGACATCAACGGTAGCCCCATCAATCCTTACTCCCGAGTATGTATCTAGAAGGTCCTGCAAGCGCCACACCACAATACTCAAACCCGCAGGTCTATCCGCAAGAAATGATATCCACTGGCATCTCCGCCATCGATACTATGAACTCAATCGCTCGTGGTCAGAAGATCCCCATCTTCTCGTCGGCTGGTCTTCCGCACAACGAAATCGCTGCTCAGATTTGCCGGCAGGCTAGTCTGGTCGGGAAACCGACAAAGGATGTACACGACGGCCACGAAGACAACTTCTCCATCGTCTTTGGTGCCATGGGTGTCAACTTGGAAACAAGTAGATTCTTCACAAGAGATTTCGAGGAAAACGGGAGCATGGAGCGTGTGACGCTATTCCTAAACTTGGCCAACGACCCGACGTGAGTCCGTGGGAGGCCCTGGTTGCTCTCGTGTTGCTGACCGTCTTCGCAGAATCGAACGCATCATCACGCCGCGCCTGGCACTCACCACTGCCGAATACTACGCCTACCAGCTCGAGAAACACGTCCTCGTCATTCTTACTGACCTTTCCTCATACTGCGATGCCCTGCGTGAGGTCTCCGCAGCCCGTGAGGAGGTCCCCGGTCGTCGTGGATATCCCGGCTACATGTACACGGACTTGTCTACCATCTACGAGCGTGCTGGGCGTGTAGAAGGCCGAAATGGTTCCATTACGCAGATTCCGATTTTGACTATGCCTAACGAAGGTGAGGCTTCTGCTACGCCTCCACGATCCCTCAGATGCTAACGACTTCAGATATTACTCACCCTATCCCAGATTTGACAGGATACATTACTGAGGGTCAGATTTTCGTCGACCGTAAGCTCCATAACAAGGGCATCTACCCGCCCATCAACGTGCTGCCGTCTCTTTCACGTCTTATGAAGTCCGCTATCGGCAAGAAGCACACACGGGGAGATCATGGAGATGTGTCCAACCAGCTGTACGCCAAGTATGCCATTGGCCGTGATGCCGCAGACATGAAAGCCGTCGTTGGTGAGGAGGCGCTGTCCAGCGAGGACAAACTCTCACTCGAGTTCCTGGAAAAATTCGAGAGGACCTTCATTTCACAATCGCCATACGAGAACCGGACCATTTTCGAATCTCTGGACCTTGCATGGTCATTGCTCAGAATCTACCCCAAGGAAATGCTTAACCGCATTCCCGCGGACGTTCTGGATCAGTACTATGCTAGGAAGCAGCGCGAGGACGACAGGAAGAGGAAAGGTAACAAGGATACGCGGGATCACTCGGGCGAGGGTCAAGGCGAGAGCCTGATAGATGTATGACGTTGACTGCGGTATGAGGTTTTGGCAATGGGGCGTCGAGATCACCATGTAAGCGAGATGCCCCAGTTGAACCAGTCCATGGCTAGCGGCATCATGTCTCTTTTTGCATCGAATATATGCCATTTGAAAGTACACTTGACCCTTTCGTGTGACTTCTGGCCGTGAATCGAGAAATCGTCCACTGCCAGCCTAGGTTCATCTGGCTGGGAGGTGACATCACTTTAGACTTCACGGCATTGACGGTCTCAATTTAAGATCGACTGCAGTCGAATCGAAGACACGAAGCCCCTTCTCTTCGTTGGGGAGATTTGGCGCCAATTCACAATTGTACCTAGATACGCCTACCTTGGATTGAGACTTGGAAGATGGGATTTGCGGTATCCCTTCGTCTACCCACCGCGAGAGGTGCTAGGATCGACTTTGGAAAAGGAACTACGGGTGCTGCACCGAGCTGGACGTAGAAAGAGATGATATCATTTCCGTTCACTGGACTAAGCATACCATGACTTGCACCTAGCATGGCCGTCCAGTATTCAACTCTTCTTCTATGAAATGACTCCGGCCTTGCGAATTGCAATGCTTCTCCCTACAACAGCGTAAACCGAGCCCGTCGCATTCGAATAACTGCCTAGCCCAGTGAAAGACCTCACTCACAAGCCGCAAAATATGCCCTTCTAGAACCCGTCTTTCACTCCTCTGCCAAACCCCCCTAACAAAACATCACCGCCGCCGCAACAGAAAGCTGCACGTAAACTAAGCCAAATGAGGCAGGAACGCGGAGCGCGTCCGTTTGCCAGCCGCTGTAGCGTAGTTTTGGTGAAGGTAGGTTTTTCTCTGCTTTCGCTCCCTCTCCTCTCCTCTCCTCTCACACCTACAGCCCGCACCCCCCACCAGCACCCACACCAACAGCAACAACCTACAATGGAAGACCGCGCGTAAGAGCCAACCCCTTGTTTCCTGCAAATCCCTTTCGAGGTGAAAAAAAGTCCGCCAACTAACGATGTGCTCTGCCACAGCAGGCCGGAGATGACGCCGGCGGAGATCCGCAAGTGGGTGGCGTGGGAGCAGGAGACGCTGTGGTGGTCGGTGAGCACCAATGGGAGGTAAGTCGTTGTGACCTTGGTCTTTGCCGTGTAGCTTGCCACTGCACGGTGGTGCCCTTTGCCTGGTTGTCTGGTCTTGTGGTTGTTGGTGCCATTCGGGGTCGTGTGGGACAGTGGAAAGGGATTGAGAGGAGACAAGAGGAGGGAGGAAAGAAGATGATTCAGAGAAGAGACACGAGATAAATGTCAAGTGGATAGAAAAACGAATGTGGTGGTGGAATGATTGCTCTCTCGAAACTACGACCCCTCGAGTACCCGGACGAAGTAGGACTTCGAGGGCTACGAAATTGCCGCATGTCCAAAACCATACCGAGAGACGCGTCCAGTCCTAATCAACAACAAAATGATTCCATTGGCAATGGTGACATCTCGCAAATTGATTCCTGCTGACAGTTGATAGCCACCCGTTCGCCGCCCCCCAAGGATCCAGGCCTGCTCCCGACGGGCTTGACTTCCATCCCAAGGTTCCTCCGGTCGAGCGTGAGGGCATCCGGCGCTTCGTCGAGCGGCTTTCAGAGCGCAGCATCGTCCGGAGGTTTGGGGAGGGCAGGATAGCCCCGTTCTGGACGCAGGCCTGGGTCACGAAGGGGTGGCACGGCAGTGTGCGGTCGGAGCACTTCACCGTGCTCTTGTTTTGGCGAGGCCACGATGGGTAAGTAGCCGTTCTCCAACGGCTGCTGATTCCTTTCTGGAGCGCTAAATGCGTGGAATTAGCGAGCGACGAGGGTGGGCGAGAGCCCATGTGGACTCGGATGGACGGGAGACGGTCCACGTGCTGGGCACCGACGACTTGATCGACTTCCGCCAAGAGAAGGGGTTCCCACAGCTTCGGAGTTTCGTGGAGTATGTGAATGGGGGGTTTCGGGTAAGAAATCTATCGACGTGCCATTATTGATCGAATCCTAGCTGACTGGCATTACAGGTGTAAGTATAGCTCTTTTCCCTTGCTCTTCCTTGCTGGCCCCTCTCGTCGGGATCCCTTCTTCGAGCATTCAAGACGAAGGCCGCCCCGCCGCCTTGGTCCTCGGATTCGACATGGACGGGTCGCCCGCTGCCTCGATGCTACCCTCTGGAATCTCGCGCCGGTCACCCCTCTTCAACTCCATTTTCTTCCATCCAAATGGGTCTTCCCAGCCAAATGTGTCCTCGAAAAACTTGCGCATATGCCGCCGCATCACGGAGAAGGGTTCGTAGTCCTGGAAGTTGATGGGATCGCCCTCTTTGCGCGGCGGCGGGGGCTCCGAGGATATTGGCACGATGCCCTCCCAGAAGAAGACGCTGTAGATGACGATGGACCAGATGCCGACCTTCTGGGCGACCTTGACCCATCTGTTCCAGTTGGGGCGAATCGACTTGAGCAGCAGACGGCGCTTGAAGCGGCGTTCAAAGTTGAACTGGCGATGTTCAGACAGGGACATGAGCGGCGGCGGCCATGGCTTCTTCGCTCGATAGGGACTCCTTGCGAAATCGTAGGGCGGGAGGGTGTTTTGCTTGCGGCCAATGACGCGCCACCACAGGTCCCGGATTGTCGGCATGCTGTGCTTGACGCCTGCTTGCTTTCTCCTTGATAGACTTCTGACTGACGTTGAATGTGATTTTTAGAATTCCGCCAAGCCAAGCCCAAGCCGGCCAAAATGGGTCCGTGCTCAACACCCCGCCGAATCCCTCCTCCTCCACCACCACCACCACCGTCGACAACCACACCACCAACAACTCGGTCGTACACTTCCTCCCGCCGGCACCAGAGATCCCGTACTATCACAACGCCGTGTTTCCCCCGAATCCGCGCGAGCCACGCCGTCGACCGCCTCCCCTGCCTCTCCTCCCTGTTCCGTCTGGACAGCCCCGTCAATCTTTTCAGCCTCTTCCGTCTGGACCGCCGCTTCAGACTCTTCAGACTTTACAACGTCCACAGCTTCCGCCGCCTTTGTGGCCTCCACCGCCGTTGCTGCCTCCGCCGGCTTTGCTTTCCCCACTCCCTTTGCTTCCCCCGCTGCCTTCGCTGACCCCGCTGTCTGAGCTACCCCCGCCGCCACTGCCAGACGTGACACCAGAGGAATCGTCGCACGACCCTTCAGAAACGCCGCTCCTAGACTACGGCGATCCTTCAGACACGCTCCTCGACTACGGCGATCCATCAGACACGCCTCTCCTCGACTACGGCGATCCGTAGATGGCCTGGGTCGCCCACCGAGTCACCAATTGCTTCACCTAGTTGGCTTGTCCTCGTCCTCACCTCCGTCCCCGTTCCCGATAACGCCTTCTCGTCGTCCTTTAGCCGCTCCCATCTTTCGCTTGCCGTTATAGACATATAGACGCTTTTTTTCCTCGTTCACTCCAACACCTTCTGCACCATGGCTACAGCGCCAGCGTCTCAGCACCTCCCCAAAGATGCCGTCAAGGCCACTCTCGACTCTCTCGATCCCTCCCTAAGCTCCAAAAATACTTTGAAGATTGAAAACACCGAGAAGCGCGACACTCTCATTGAGGCGGAGAAGAAATACCAGAAACTTTGGCAAGACCAGCGCGTTTTCCAGCGCGATGCGCCAACCCTCGAAGAAGAACCCTTCGACTCCGTCACCCCCGAAGAGCTGCACCAGAAATACCCGAAATATTTTGGCAACTTTGCCTACCCTTATATGAATGGCACCCTCCATGCAGGCCACAGCTTCACTGTCAGCAAGGTTGAGTTCACCGCCGGCTTTGCGAGAATGCAGGGCAAACGCGCCCTTTTCCCCCTCGGATACCATGTGACTGGTATGCCTATCAAGGCCTGCGCGGACAAGCTGGTGCGCGAGATTGAGCAGTTTGGACGCAACTTCGAGCGCTGTCCTGTCGATGACATTATTGAAGAGCCTCCCACCGATGGCGATATTCCTCCTGCACCCACGCAAGCGGAGACCAAGACGGATCTCAGCAAGTTCTCCGCCAAGAAGGGCAAGGCCGCAGCCAAAGCCGTCAAGTCCAAGTACCAATTCCAGATTATGCTTGCTCAGGGCATCCCGCTTGAGGAGATTCACAAGTTTGCCGACCCGTACCACTGGATCCAGTACTTCCCTCCGCTGGCCAAGAGAGATCTGACAAACTTTGGTGCGCGCATAGATTGGCGCCGCCAATTCGTCACTACCGACGCCAACCCCTACTATGACTCATTCGTCCAATGGCAGATGAGGAAGCTCAAAGAGCTCGGCAAGATTATTTTCGCGAAGCGATATACAGTGTACAGCCCAAAGGATGGGCAGGCATGCCTGGATCACGACAGGCAGTCGGGAGAAGGCGTCGGCGTGCAGGAGTACACTGCTCTCAAGCTGAAGGTCAAGGAATGGCCCCAGTCCGCGAAGAAGATTGTCGATGGCAAGGTCCCCGATGGTGCGAACGTCTACTTCATCCCCGCCACCCTCCGTCCTGAAACCATGTATGGTCAGACTTGCTGCTTCGTTGGTCCTAGTATCGACTATGGCGTTTTCAAGGTCTCCGATAGCGACTACTTCGTCTGCAGTCAACGCGCCGCGCGCAACATGTCCTTCCAGTCCAACGTCTTCCCCAAGTGGGGCGAGTATCCCCAGGTCGCTTCCTTCAAGGGCAAGGATGTTATCGGTACCGTGGTCAATGCTCCTCTTTCCGTCCACACCGAAGGCGTGCGCATTCTGCCCATGGAGACCGTGAAGGATACAAAGGGTACTGCCGTCGTTACCTGCGTGCCGTCGGATTCGCCCGACGATTACGCTACCGTCGTGGAGCTGGCAAAGAAGGCCGACTACTATGGCATCCAGAAGGAATGGGCTGAACTCGAGATCATCCCAATCATTGACACGCCTTCATATGGGAACCTGACCGCCAAGAAGCTCGTCGAGGAGCTCAAGATCCAGTCTCCCAAGGATACCAAGAAGCTGGAAGAAGCAAAAGAGAAGGCCTACAAGGAAGGGTTCTACAAGGGTACGATGATCTTCGGAGACTTCAAGGGCAAGAAAGTTGAGGAGGCGAAGGCCCTTGTCAGGCAGCAGCTGATCGACTCTGGTGATGCGTTCGCCTATGCCGAGCCTGATGGGAAAGTCATCAGCCGAAGTGGAGATGAATGTGTCGCAGCTCTTCTCGATCAATGGTTCATGAACTACGGCACCGCCGAGAACGGTGGCGATGGCGAGTGGGCTCGACAAGTCCTGGATCACATCGAAGGTGACCTCAATCTTTACTATCCCGAAGCCAAGCACGCCTTCGTCGGTGTCATCAACTGGCTCGCCAACTGGGCCTGCGCTCGCAGCTACGGTCTGGGAACGAAACTCCCATGGGACCCTTCAGTCATGGTGGAATCACTAAGTGACAGCACCATCTACCAGGCCTACTACTCCTTTGCTCACCTCTTGCACACGGACCTCTTCGGAAAGGACGTCGGGCCCCTGGGAATCAAGCCGGAGCAGATGAAAGATGAGGTCTGGGACTACGTCTTCGCTCGGCGAGACCGCAATGACATCCCCGACACGGACATCCCCAGGCAAGCCATCGAGACTCTCCGCCGCCAATTCGACTACTGGTATCCTGTTGACATGAGAACGTCCGGCAAGGATCTCATCCAGAACCACTTGACCTTCAATCTCTACGTACATGCTGCTCTCTTCGACAAACCCAACTGGCCCCGTAGCTTCCGTGTCAATGGCCACCTCATGCTGAACGGTGAGAAGATGTCCAAGAGCACGGGTAACTTCTTGACGCTCGAACAAGCGGTCGGCAAGTTCGGTGCTGACGCAACCCGTATCGCTCTTGCCGACGCCGGTGATGGCATTGAGGATGCCAACTTCGAAGAGGCCGTTGCCAACAGCAACATCCTGAAGCTGTTTGAGCTACGCAAGTGGTGCGAGGACATGGTTCGTGAGGCCATCATCGTCGACGACGGGGAGAAGTACAGGCAAACCCGCGATAGCGAGCGTCTCAAGAACGTCGACGTCATTCAGCGAAAGGCCGGCAGCCCCAGGAACGTATGGGACGACATGTTTGAGAACGAGCTGAACTCGCTGGTTGCTGAGACGAAGAGGCATTACGAAGGTACGATGTACAAGGCTGCGCTGAAATCCGGTTACTATGACTTCACTGCCGCTCGTGACTTCTACCGAGAGGCGACAAAGTCTGCAGGGTTGGGTATGCTCGAGAATCTCGCGAAGCGGTACATTGAGCTGCAGGCGCTCATGCTCACGCCAATCGCGCCGCACTGGGCAGACTACATCTGGCAGGAAGTTTTGGGTAAGAAGGAGACGATCCAGAATGCCGTGTGGCCTGAAGTTCCTGAGACAGTTCCCTCCCTCACTGCGGCCCGGGATTACGTCCGCGTTACCTCGTCCAATATAACTTCTGCAGAGGGCGCCCAGATCAAGCGTCTCGCAAAGGGAAAGGCCACCGTGTTCGACCCCAAGAAGGACAAGAAGGTCACGATCTACGTCGCGCAATCCTGGCCCGAATGGCAGACCAAGTACATCGACCTCCTCAAGAGCTCGTATCCCAACATCGACATCAAAGCCCTCAGCAAATCCATCGACAAGTCCGAGTCGAAGAAGGCCATGCCCTTCATCAACAACCTGAAGCGTCGCCTCGATAATGGCGAGAAGCCCGATGACGTGCTGAACCGCCAGCTTGCGTTCAACGAGCTTGATACCTTGCACGCAATGGTCCCGGCCCTGAAGCACTCGATTCAAAAGTGCGTTGCTGTGGAGATCATCTCGCTTGACGAGGGCGGCAAGACGGGCACTGTTGTCAACGAGGATGGAAGCAAGGGTGAGGAAAAGAAGGACCTGCCGCCTCAAGCGGCCACCGCGGAGCCCGGTTCGCCCAGCTTCGCTTTCGAGAATGTTGAGGGTTTGGCTGTACGGTAGCCATCAGGTGAGTATCTCGAAAGGGTCAAGAGGGTGGACATCATGGCAGTTGGTATGTGGATATGATTGCATGAGTGCATTTCTGGAAGGGATTCTGTTCAGGCCTTGCATATATCATGGTTGATGCGGTTGTGCTGTGTTATTTAGACCTTCTCCGAGCATGGGCGTGTATACGCCTGAGAGATAGATTTTCCTTTGTCTACTCACCATAGCAAAAGTTTCAGATCTGATTTCCATAGAGCAGCTACATGAAGTCGTACTTCACATTTCGGCGGCACTGAATAGCTGTTTCAGTGCCATTGCGTGTTTCTCATCAAGATTGGGCGCAAGACGCTCAGCATTTGCCTTCCTGCGGATATCTAACTACTAGTTTCCACAACCACCTTTATGACCAGATTGCCATTGTCATCCACAGTCCTCGCCGCCATCTCAAACGCCTGCTCGACGGCATCCAACCCCTTGAACCTATGCGTTATCAACGAGTCGAAATCGGGATCCCCCTCTGCTCTCCGCGACATGACCTCGATACCCTCGGGATAGGTATCCGCATAACGAAACACGCCGACGAGATCGACCTCGCGCAGGGCCGCGGCACTGATGGGCAGTGTTTGCACCGGGGTCCCCATGCCGATGAGCATGACTCTGCCTCCGGGCCGGGTAGCGTAAATGGCCGTCTGGAGGCACGAGGGCACGCCCGTGCATTCGAAGACGGCGTCGACTTCGCCCAGGGCGGTTCCGTCCGTCCGTTGGATTTCGCTTCCCATCTTTGCGGCCAATTCCTTTGCAGCGGCGAGGTGGTCGTCTATATCCTCACCCTTCTCTCCTGTTCTCCTCCTCGGGGGAACCGTGAATCCCCTATCGGCGAACCGGTTCCGTAGAGCGAAATCGACGCGTCCGGCATCGATGTCGGCGATGACGACGGTACTTGCCTTCGAAAGCATCTTGGCCATGGCAGCGACGAGAAGTCCCACTGTTCCCGCGCCGAAGACGAGGATGGCGGAGCCTGGGGCGAGTGACGCCCGGCGGCAGGCGTGGATGGCGACGCTGAGGGGTTCGAGGAGGGCGCCGTGGGTGGGCGTGAGGGTTGGGGGGAGTCTGTTATCAATTGGTCAGAATTGAATCTCCCTGTACAAGGTATGCAGTGTGTAGATTATGGGGGTGAAAAGGAAGGTCAACACACTTATGACACCACCTCGCGGGATGATTCACCACCTCCTGCAACGTGCCCTGCGCATGCGGCCACGCCTTCGCGGAGCTCCGGAAGCGCATTTGCGGGCAGATGTTGTACCTCCCCTCTCTGCAGCGGTCGCATGTTTCGCACGGTTGGCCCACTTCGAGCGCGACCTTGTCTCCTATCTTCCAACCATCATTGGAGACGGAGGATCCGATCCCGACGACGATGCCGGCGGATTCGTGGCCCAGTGTTAGAGGCTCGCGGACGAGGATGTCGCCGTTGCGGAAGTGCCGGTAGTAGTGTAGGTCGGAGCCGCAGAGGCCCGTCGTGTGGATTGCGATTTGGAGTTCCGTTGGGGAGGGTGGGGGGAGGAGACGGGTTGAGATGCGGAGGTCTTTTGCGCCGTGGAGGACGGAGGCGCGGGTTTCGAGGGGTTGTTGGGGGGTGGTGGTGGTCATTGCTGTAGGGGATTGGGTGTGTCTGAGAGATTGAGGGTTCAATCTATGGTTACAGAAAAGCGTAATGAAGGGAGGAATTGACTGCTAGAAGATTTAGTGCTAACAATAGGTGACGATATGGAAGAGGAGGAAAAGAGTAGTCTATCGAGAGGAGAGAGAGGAGAAAGACGATCCTGGATGAAACTTACCTCGATACGGCTACATGCCAACTCCAGAGAAAAGCTATCCCAATCATGGTTCGTGAGGTTCTCGGAGGTTGCGGAGGTGAATTGCCTCTTTGGGTAGTCCGTCGTGGTTGGTGCACGGGTCAAGGGGCACCGAGCACGACGGGTCGGGTACCTGGGTACCGAGCGGGAGTGCCCCGCGCTACCCCGCATCATTCACTCCCTTCAGGTACGAAAGGTACACGAACTTGGACTTCAAGGTGTAAATTGATGCTGTCTTGAAGTCGTCTCGAAGGACTCGACGTCAAATCTCACAATTGACGACACTCCACCCCTTGTTCCATCGTCTCAATCCATAGATACTTCGCCCACCTTCAACCTTCACCTCCGCCAAACCATGACTTCTATCCCCCAGCTCTTTTCGCTCGAAGGCCAGACCGCCCTCATCACAGGCGGCACGCGAGGCATCGGACAGGCCATGGCCATTGCCCTAGCCGAAGCCGGCGCAGACATCCTTCTCGTCCAGGTCTGTCCATCTATTCTCTCCTCTATCAAACCCTTAACACCCTAACAATCCCCTTCCCAGAGAGACACCACCAACCAAACCACAAAGCAAACCATCGAATCCCTCGGCCGAACCGCCACAATCTACACCGCAGACCTCTCCTCCCCCTCCTCCGTCTCCTCGCTCATCCCCACCATCCTCGCCGACGGCCACAGGATCCACATCCTGCTCAACTGCGCGGGCATCCAGCGACGCCACCCAGCCCACGAATTCCCAGACAACGACTGGCGCGCCGTCCTGCAGGTCAACCTCGACACCGTGTTCACGTTATGTCGAGATGTAGGCGCGCACATGCTCCAACAAGACCCCTCCTTGCCGCTCAACCGCCGCGGCGCCATCATCAATGTAGCCAGTCTGCTGAGTTTCCAGGGCGGCATCACCGTGCCTGCGTACGCGGCTAGCAAAGGTGGAGTAGCGCAGCTGACCAAGGCCTTGTCCAACGAGTGGGCCGGTAAGGGCATCAATGTGAATGCCATTGCTCCCGGGTACATCGCGACGGAGATGAACACGGCGCTGCTGCAGGATGAGAGAAGGGCGGCGAGTATCCTGGAGAGGATACCGGCGGGGCGGTGGGGAAGGCCCGAGGATTTCAAGGGCGTCGTCGTGTGGTTGGCGAGTGCGGCGAGTGCGTATGTGAGTGGGGAGGTGGTTACCGTGGATGGGGGGTGGATGGGGAGGTAGGTGTTGTATCTATGGTCTTGGTTGTGATACAGCGGCGAGATTTGATCGACCATGAGATGCATGACGAAACCAGTATAGAGATATAGATGCACGAGATAATAAGATATGGCCAGTTAGTTCATCTATGAGGTCTATATTCGTAAACGCTGAATTACTCAACCTTCTATACAAGTCACGATATATTCCCATTAAATCAGCTCAACCACTCAGATCGATCCCCTCAGGCTTATCCGGGAAGCCCACATTGACGCCAAAAGGCGGATACACGAACCGACTGAACCCTCCTCTCTTCTCCGGGAGTGCCGCCAGCGTTGCCATATCAGCCTCGTCCAGCTGAATGAGCTTGCGGTTCTCGTCGATGCGGGCCGGGTTGACCGATTTGGCGAGGACGGACGAGTTGCGAGCCACTGTTGACATCAGTTATTAGACTTTTGATGGAGAAAAGTGACGTCGAAATGCTTACGGTGGTAGCTCAACAGGACAGTCCCCGCGCCCACATTATGCTTCTTCGCAATCTCAAGCACCGTCTCGTCCTTGAACAGCGGCGAGCCCGTGCTACCCAGGGGACTGTACGCGGTGATATGGATGCCCTTCTGTTTGCAGAAATCGACGACTTCCTGCTGGGGGAGCAGCGGGTGGTTCTCGATCTGGTTGACGGCGGGGACGATGGTCGCCTGTGCGAGGAGCTTCTCGAGGTACTTGACCGAGTAGTTGGCCACGCCGATGGCCTTGACTTTGTCCGGGTGGGTCTGGATGAGCTTTTCGAGCGCCTTCCATGTGTCGATGTGGGTTATGCTGCGGTCGATGTCGCGGGAGCCGTCCGGGAGTTTGGGGAAGAGGGGGTGGTTTCCTTGTCAGAGGGGTTAGATTCATTGTACTGTATACCGAGTCGGAAAGTCAGCTCAGCTCACCGTTGGGATTCATCGGGACCGGCCAATGCATCAGGTACAAGTCGACATAGTCGAGCTTGAGCAGCTCCAAGCTCTTCTGCAAGCCCTCCTCGGCTCGAGTGTGGAACGTACACCAGAGCTTGCTCGTGATGAAGAGCTCTTCCCGCTTCACGATGCCCCGCTGGATGACGTCCTGGAGTGCTTCGCCCACCTCGTCCTCGTTCTGGTAGCAGTACGCGCAGTCAATGTGTCGGTAGCCGGCTTCGATGGCGTGGATGACGGCGGCTTTCACTTCGCCCGGTGCGGACTGCCAGGTCCCGAGCCCGAGGGCGGGGATGGTTGCACCCGTGTTGAGAGGGAGGGCAGTGTTCATCGTGGACGTAGGGTTCGGCGTAGACTCTGGCTAGAGCTCGATCCAACAGTAGAGCCGAACGACACTATTTGTACTCGAGCAAGGAATGGCAATTATATTCCTTGGGCCACGCCATAGCTGCGAAGGGCGAGTTCCCCCACGACGAGAGCTGCCCCATTCCCGTCTTTGGTCTGGTACCGCACGCTGGATAAAGAGACGCTGGCCGTTGATTGATGAGAATTAATTCTTCCGTACTCCGTAGCCCCGCTGGAAATCCATGAACCCCAAGGAAGCCCCGCCGGGCAATTGTCGGTCCGACGCCTGTCGCGACTTGTTAATGCACATCCGGGCACTAGTCTACTTCATGAATCTCGTGCCACCTCAATGGTAGTTAGAGTGAATGTCCAAGTCACGTGCTACATGTCAACCCTTCTACCTAAGTAAAGCGCTTGTTTGCAGTGCACCATGGCGAGCACTCATCCACAAAAAACCCGGGTTTTTTTGGTTGTTAAGTGGCTCCGTCAGTCTCACACACGTTCTCGCTGTAACCTTCTGTAACCTTCTGTAACTTCCCTCGTATTGACAGGTCTGAAGGTTCGCTGATTCAGCAAACCTACTATTATACTGCTGGAACCACACGCAGGAGGGATGCCATATACTGTATCCCTCTAGATTACTCCTGAAACCTGCCAGGTCTAAATGTTGTTTACTGGTAGACCGCGCTCTAATCAATCCACATTAGGCAACTTTCTCCGACAAATCGAGGTCTAATAACTCCTTTTGATGCTTGTTGTACTGCAGTAATCAAGAAGAAAAGTCATCCTACTTATTTTAGTCAGGGCTGTGGCAATCTCTCCATGTGCTGACTGTTCCCCTGAGAAAATGCATGGATCCCCCGGGCCCGGCCCGCCGATCTACAGATGTCCCGCCGAGGCAGGATTCGTACCAAAAGTGAGCATGGTGGGCACAACTCAAATGCAACGTCACGTCTTTCCGATTCTCCCCTTCTTCCCCTTTCGCTCGGTACCCGACCAACTTCCTCACGATTCCGACCCACCAATGGCCAATCCTCGAGGCCGTTACTCCCTCCCGCTGGAGTAAAAAGGGGCCAAAGCCACGAGAACGACGGCTCGACAACCTTGGAAGACGACGTGACACAACGTCCCTCGTTCCCGAGCCATGCTTGTTACCTACAACGACTGGAAATACGAGCACAAAGACGCGACACAGACAATCGTGAACCGAGCCAGATGGACTAGAGGCTCTTGATTGCTTGTAATTTCGCTGCCTAACCCACCGCCGTCACGCGTGAGCAGACTCACCCACTCAGTGTACTGAAATGAGGGTATCCTTACGTGGAAACCGGCGCATAACCATAAAGGAAGACTAGACACTACACGAGTCATCATGAGCTAGTGTCATACCACCGAAGAAATGTAGCCCAAACCCAGTGAAACCGGGCAGACAGATATCCCCCGTGGACATACGCACGCCCTCTTGCCGCGCAATGCCAACCGTCAGATATTCCCTTGGGCACCCCCGCGACATTATAGACATTACCACATCGATGAAGGGAATATGGCGTCCGACAGTTGACTCTCGGCCCGGGGCGCTTAAAGGAAAAGGAAAGCGGCCATACCAGCGGCGCCGGCCAAGGGGAAGGCCGTCACCAAGGGAGCGGCACCCGTAGGAGAGGCGGTCGCAGTAGTGGCGGGCGACGCGACGCTGGTGGTGATGGACGTCGCTGCCTCGGCACCAGAAGTAGTAGCAGAGCTGCACACTGTTAGAACTTGGCAACAGGAGGGCGCGGAGGCTGGTCACTTACGTCGCCGAAGAAGTGGCGGACGAGGTCTCAGAGGCGCCCGTTGTCTCAGAGGCGGCCGTTGTAGTCGCGACGGTTGTGGTCGCAGGACCATTGCTAGTGGCGGTGGTGGCCGACTCAAGAGCAGAAGACGAGGCGAGAGCGTCTACATTGCGGTGAGTGAGTGGTCTCCCATGAGCTATGAGGCAGCACTGGCTTACTGCGGCAGAATTCGGTTCCAAAGGCGATGACGCGGGCAGCCTGGTCCGGGCTGCAAGCTTCGTTGACACAGTCGCGGATGCCGAAGCCGAAGTTGGGGTTGGTACAGTAGCAGACGGCGTCTCCCGGGCTGCAGCCGAACTGGCTCTGTGCGATTTGCAGCATGTTGTTGACGCACGTTTGCTGGTTATGGGGTCAGCGAATGCCATTCATTGTGAAGACCCTGGGGGACGGCCCACGTACACCACACGGATCGAGGTCGTTGAGATTCTGGGCCATGGCGGCGCCAGCAATGGCGAGGAGCGCAAAGGCGATCTTCATCATGGTCGATAGCGAGAGGGCAAGCGAGGATGGGCAATGGGGCGTGATGATTGTTGTTTTGGGAAGAGGAGGAGGAAAGTGGGTGCGGGGAGAGAGGGCGACGACTCTTTATTTGCGGCCGCAAACGACGCTAGCGCGCAAACGCAGCTGCTTCTCTTGGTTCTCTGTTTGCGGCCTCGAGTGGCAGGGCAGTGACGGTTTAATCGGGAGAAGAAGCGACTGCTGTATCACAGTAGGGGCATGGCTTCAGGGACACACGAGAGCTACAGCTGGGCAAGTGAAGCCAGACACAGAGCACGGAGTGGACCCACCAGAACCTCCAATTGGCAATGACCATGCCCTCGTTGCTGTGAATTGGCGCTCCCCACCCGCTCTCCATGAACCAACAATGACGCCCAGGTGCTCCTGTTGTGTGCCCGCCGTGCAACCGTCCTTCACTGCAACACCTTCTGCGCTGCTACAGAGGAGTCTATTTTGTGACACCATCAGCGCAAACACAGTATTGTTTGTGTGCGGAAAAACCTGTCCAGACTTCTTGATCTTTTACTGCTGCGTGTGCTGTGGGGAGCTTCAACAGCAGTTCTTAACAGTGACGTCGGTGGAGGGCCCAAGCTCCCAAGCCTTCTTCTGTACTGCGGCTTTCCACGTCCAACTAAACATCCGGCTGCAATTTATCTGTAGGTAGAATTACCTACCTAGCACAAGCTAACTAGCTACAACTTAATAATGCAATAGGTAGAATTTTCTTTCTAAACATACTACTATAAGTAGAGTCGTGCTACAAAGCTAATTGCAGGACCTCCTATAATGCTACGCCTGCTAGCTGTTTACATCAGATGTGGAAAACAGCAGTACAGAGGGAGTGCAGGGTCATGTTCAGTCGGATGTGAACAGAGGCTGTAGACTACTTATTGGAAGAGCTTACAAGTAGACAGGCCATCCCTGCCTCCACTCGCTTCCACAGCCACTTCCGCCAGCCACATTCACCTTAGCCAGCAGCGAGGTCAATGTGCGCCGTCGTCCGCGTTGCCCCTCGCCCATTTCCATCACCACCATCCTCCTCATTGACCTGCTCGCTATAGTACTTCTTCTCCGCCGATGTGATGCATTCCATGTTCGCTCCTGTTTCCGTCAGGTTAGTCTCAATGCATTGCCCTATTCCGCTTAAGTCTCTCCACCTACCCAGCTTGTTGATCGTCTCCATCCACTCGTCGTACGGGTCGGAGTCGAAGACGATGCCTCCACCCGCCTGCAGGTACGCAACCCCGTCCTTGACCACCATCGTTCGCAACGCGATGCATGTCTGCCACACGTCAGCGCTTCCACCACTTGTACCTAGGTAGAGAAACCTATACTCACATCCATGGCCCCTTCCACCTCCTTGTCCCCATCCACGCTTCCGTAGCCAAAGTAGCCTACCGCCCCAGCATAGATGCCGCGCTTCTCCCGCTCCAGCTCTGCTATCAGCTCCATGGCCCTGCGTTCCCTAGTCAGCGTCTTCCATATCTTGCATCGCTGTCAGGGTTGCCCGCCGCCTTACCGAACTTTGGGAGCTCCGCTCACGGTTCCTGCTGGAAATATCGACCGAAATGCATCAAACCGCGTCTTGCCCTGCCGCAGCACTCCCGATACCTGCGACACGAGATGCTGCACATGCGAAAACTGCCCAACAAGTCAGCAATTGGATTGACGGCAGCTCCGCATTGAACACTGACCTTCTGAACCACCATCAACTGGTCTATCCGGCACGTCAGCGGGTCGCAAACACGATTGACGTCGTTCCGTGCCAGGTCCACCAGCATCACCTGTTGACGTCAAAGTAAGCTTTGTGGCCCGCCCATGCTTCGCCTGCCCCTACATACATGTTCGGCCCGATCCTTGATGCTGCTGAGCAGCTCATTCGCCAAGGCGCTGTCCTCCTCCAATGTCTTGCCGCGTTTGACTGTCCCCGCGATCGGGTGTGTGATGATCCGCCCTTGTTCTTCCTTCACGAGCAGCTCGGGGCTGGCGCCCACAATCTGGAAGTCCTCGCAGTCGAGGAAGAAGAGATACGGAGAGGGATTGACGTTTCGAAGATGCCGGTAGATGTTGAAGGGATGCAGCGACGTAGGTCTCGCGAACCGTTGTGACGGCACGGCTTGGATGATGTCTCCCACCTCAATGTGCTTCTTGAGCTTCTTGACATGGTTCTCATATCCATCCCGTCCAATGTTGGACTTGTACTCCTGCCCCAGCTGGATCGGCCCTTGCTCAGGGAGTGGCACCTCTTTCTCCTTCAGTATCGACACATACTTCTGCAACCGCGCAGTTGCATCCTGGTATGCCGTCGGCAGATCGTCCAGATTGTCCGGCACCGTGACATAGGTGATGACCTTGACCACTTGCGCAAAGTGATCCAAGGCAACCACGGTATTAAACAGCATGAAGAAACTCTCCGGCACTCCCAGCACGTCCTTCATGTCGTCCCGCCGCGTCTTCGGCTCAAAGTACTTGACGCAGTCATACCCCACATAACCAACCGCACCGCCCGTCAGCGGTGGCAGTGTTATAGAGGGAATGGTTGCGACTCTGTATCTTGACAGCTCCTTCTCGAGGATGGGTAAGGGATCGGCCTCCTCGCCATGGCCGGGACCCGTCTTGATGACCTTGTGCGGATCTGGGTTTGACCGTTAGGACCAGGTCTGTGTCTGTGAAGCGGAGTACGGCTACTCGCCTACGCCGACAAAACTGTATCGTGCGATTGTTTCTGTTGTAGCAGCGCTCTCAAAAAGAAATGAGAGTTTCGACTTGGATCTGCAACACCATCAGACACCGTCAACCTTCGGCGAAGGCCTCGAAGATTTCATGGCCAAGGTAAAAGAATTCATCCCCTTCCGTATTCCAATTGAGGATCATCCGACACAATATTCCTTTACAACCAGCCGCAGTGGTGCAGTATGCGCAAACATGGTGTGAATCGCACCCTCACAGGATCATGACTCACTTGGCGGAAACTTTCAGGTATATACTCGAGGGGGTCAAGAATTCGGCGGAGATGGAGGAGAAGATGGGGACGAGATTGGGCGGATTGGGAGAGTTGACGGCTGCGGCCAGGACTTCTCGCACCGTGTCGAGCGAGGGCTGCACACCTAGCTGGTGAGGGGCATACGATCAGCTTTCGCTCAGACCACAGAGTCCAGGATGGGATGCGGATACCTGCGACGCCATTCTTTCTGTGTGCTCTCAACGAGCTTGGACGTAAAAGCTCGGGACACTCAAAGCAAAGAAAAATCGAAAAACGGAGGGAACTCTCCAGAGTGAATGACAATTGTGCAAACGTGTTTCGAACTGGTCGAATGCCTCTTGCGGACGCGTTCCGACCTCCGGTGACTGTACGGAACGCTCTTAGGCAGATTTTCCGCTCCCGACTAGGCGGCTTGGCTTGCGCTTGGACCAGCCAGATTTCGAGCCAGGTAAATCCCCGCGATGCGGCTGCCCCAGAATTCTATTCCAACCGCACCTCAAGTGAGGCCGTGTTTTGTTTCTCTGCCATTTCGCCCAACCCAGCATCTTATCGAGGCATCCGCTATGTGCGCGCACTGAAGATCGCCGTCTGTCGACATCTCCTCCCATCGGCCTCCTCGTTCGACGTCTTGAGCACCGCCCGTCGAGCATGGAGGAGCGCGCGACAACCAGCAAGAAACCTCTGCACTCCAGTCCCCTCCCCACCCCAAGACCGTTGACCCCACCGGATATGGAAGCAGATACAAGTTGCTCAGAGCAACCGAGGTCAGCAGCCGTAGATGTACGCGACGATACCCTCTTCGATTCTACATACTCCAGCGGCTCGAGTCTTGACGCGGCGTCAGACCAGGCTCTAGGAACTCGAGACGCATGGCCTCCTTCACCTTCACCTTCTCCCGACCTATCTCCTACACACAGTGTGCAGAAGAAAGGGCGCGTGAGCCCGTCCGCATCCCGAGGATTTGGTTCCATTCAAAGCAGTCCAGACAGCCGCCCGTATACACCAACCAAGACTTCCGTCCAACGCCATGGGCCTCAGTACCCCTTCACCCCAGATAGCATGCGAGTACCTATTAAACGATCGATTACATTTGACGCTGCATCATCGCTACCCCAGACGCCATGGGCTTCCCCTCCGTCGGCTGACTTCACACGCGCGTCTCCAGTACAGCATGCGCTCTTCTCCTGTCTGAATAACCTGGAGCGATTGATAAGCACAAACCAGCCGGGTCCCACACAGATGGAATACATCATCGGCCAGTTCGAGGCCATGACCAGCTATCTCTCGGCCCCTGAGGCGCAATCTAAACAACTTGACGAGCATCTCTTCTCCGAACTGGAAAAAGTCGAAGGAGTGGACAAGTCGCAGCGCCTGACTAAAGAGGAAGCCGAGGCATACGTCGCTGAGGTGGGAGCATTCATCCAAGGCGTCAGAGTGCACGCTGCGGAATTGCAGACACGGCTGGACGAAACGAAGCAGCTCAACGAAATCTACGTGGACATCATCTCGGATCTGCGCCAAGAGTTGAGGACGACTCGCGATACTGTTGCGCAGTTGCAGCAGAAACTGGACCGTCAAGGCGAACCCCGGACAGTAAGGCACCACAAGGTCTTCGTCAAGGTGGACCAGCCCAAGCGAAGCGGGTTCTGGAGCTCCTTCGTCGAGGCCTTGGATGAGTTCGGCGCTATGCTGAACGACTGGTAATGAATTTCCTTGCCTTTCTGTATATCCTCTGTCGAGGTGTTGAGCATAGCACAACACCATAGCACCATCCTTCAGATTTCATCTCCTTTCCCTTTCCCTTTAGTCACGGCCTCCGATGATCCGGCATACGGAACACGTCATCAAGCATTTTCTGGCGTCAGTCTGGGTATCTTCCTTTTCTTTTTTGGTCGTCGGTTTTCCTATCTGGCCCGGCGTGGTTCCTGGATACCCCCAAACCCCTATCTCCTCGTTCTGTCTATCAGCATACATAATTCTTCATCATACCCGAGCAGTACTGCATCACGCGGTACACCTCGCCTCTAGTAATCAAAGCTCATATCTACAACGACGCTCCTGTGGAAGAAGGTGACATGACCTATGCCGGACCCTCAGCATCCGAATTCCGCGACCGTGGCGGTGATTGAGATGCACCCTGCAACTAGCCTCTCTCCCTCTACCCCCCTCACTCCATGACAACAGGCACGTACTTTTCCTTCCTCGCCTGCGTCGCCCCACTCGCCTTCCACGCACTCAGAATCAAATCCACTATCTCATCGACGCCCTTCCCCTGCTTCACGACGGCAAACGTGGTCGGACCGCCCTGCCTCATCTTCCTCGCGTCCCTCTCCATGACGGACAGATCGGCGCCCACGGCCTCGGCCAGGTCAATCTTATTCACGACGAGCAGGTCGCTCTGCGTGATGCCCGGGCCGCCTTTACGAGGCACCTTGTCGCCGCCGGCGACATCGATGACGTAGATGATGAAGTCGGCCAGTTCACGGCTGTAGTTTGCGGCGAGGTTGTCGCCGCCGGACTCGATGAGGAGGAGGTCCGTGTCGAAGCGGTGGTGCAGGTTGGTGAGCGTCAGGAGGTTGGTCGATATGTCCTCGCGGACGGCGGCGTGGGGGCAGCCGCCCGTTTCGACGGCCACGATGCGGTCGCTGCGGACATTGTAGTTAGCCTTTTTGGTGATTATTGCTGTTGTTGTCTGGGAGTTTCTCTTATCGTCGTCTTGGGATGAGAGAGAAGGGGAGGTAGGAGGCGTACGAAGGCAATGCGTTGTTGCGCGTCAGAAACTCGCAGTCCTCGCGCGTAAAGATGTCGTTTGTGACGGCGGCGATGGAGTAGCGGCTTCGTAGCGCCTTGCAGAGTTGCAGCATGAGAGCCGTCTTTCCCGATCCTACGGGTCTATTTTCCACAATTGTCTATTAGCATGCTATACTTATAAATGTTTCTGATCGACCGCCAGAAAGGAAGGAACCGGTCCCCTTGCCTGCTGGAGATGGAAGGAAATCTATCACGTACCCGCCAATTCCGACCGTGAAGGCTCGATCGTCCCAGTCTCGTCCTTCGATGATGGGCATCTCGCGCCCCAGGTACGACCCGGGTCCGTCGAGGATCTCATGCGTGTGTCCATGGTCGACGGCGGCGGCGTCGCCGTGCGAGTGCGAGTGCGGGTGGGAGGAGCCGTCGTGGGAATGGGAGTGCGACATTGTGTTCCGTGGTTGAGGGCTGGGTGATTGCTATGGCGAGTTATATGGGAGGTCGGGTCAACAAGATGTTTTGCTGCGCTGCAAGGTCTGGTGGATTTGGAGCTTTGGTGGGGTAGTTTTATGGCGATAAGATAAGGAGCGCGGGGCTGGTGTATACCTCTGTTCACTGCAGGTCAAGCATTATATTTAGGATTCATCTATATACCGTAGACCAGAGGAATGGAGAATATGTCCTAAAGCTGCAAAGAACTTGGAGCTGGTAGACTAATATTCTTATAGGGGTATGACACTGCGCGGACATTGATGTACTGTACTCGGTACTGCGGAGCTTCCTACTTCTAGCCGTACCTTCCCAACAAGGGTTAAAAAAAGCAGTCCTTCAGTAGTCTACTAGTCTACTTGTATACCGATAATTGGTGAACAGGTGCTGATAAGTTCCACTGGTTGTTCTACTGTACTAATTACATCATGACCTTGCATGTGCCCTTTTCCAGACGACTTTTCAAGGTTCCGTCCGAACCAGAGGCGGACTTGCCCCACTCCCGACGAATGTTGATTGATTCCAGAAGTTGGAACGTCTCCGCTGGTTCCATCACAAAGTCCCGTCTTTCCAACAAACCTGAACATTAGCTCCAGATCGGTTCCTGGAAGACCCGGCGCCTCGGCAATTATTATGGCATGCCATGCCACGGCGCAAAATGCAAGGGCAAACGAATCCATTTAATGGTGGCTGGGCGCCAGCTGCTTCTGATATCGCCGAGCCGCGCCACCAAAGCCAGCACAACTCAATGCGCCGCCAGCACGACAGTCTCCCCTCGATTTGGACTCGCGCCTCTTCAATAAGGATGAGAACATGCTGTGTTGTCGTGGACGACCCATGACAGCATGCATAAAATGTACTTATTGTGTTAAGTAGTAACGCCACACCCGGGTTCGCGTCCGCCAGCGCAGCCATGTTGGCTTCCAGTTCATGACCAAGTTTTTCTGCCAGCTTCGTCGTCGCGCGCTCCGTCACCTTGTGGGCCTGAAGAGGATCCTTGGGGCCCCTTCTCCCGGCGAGACTTTTCCGCATTGACCTCACTTTCGTCATTCCTTTTCCGCAGTTCAAGTCAATCCCCTCGTCTTCTTCTCTGTTTTCTTGGTCAATTGACGCGTCTCTCGCTCTCCATCCCCCCGTTCTCTTAGCTATCATCATGTCGTCCATGTCCATCACCACCTCATCGACTCTCCTCCCCTCCCCTACCCCCTCGACACACATCTCCGACGCCTCGGCATACACGAGCGATTCGCACGAGTCGTCGTGGGAAAAGGCGCATTACCTCTCCCTGACGCTCTGGGACATTGAGCGCGAGTTCCAAAAGTCGTACGAGGCGTACGAGCAATGGCGAAGCAAAACCCAGCGGAAGCAGAAGAGGAGGTCGAAATGGGTGGTGATGTCTTCGTTCCGGACGAGGAAGCTCGAGGATAAGTTGGCCAAGGTGCTGCGACTGGGGCGTGCGGTGCGGGCACTGCTGGATAAAGGCATCGATGAGTTTGGAGCCAGGTTCGAGCAGGGCGACTGTGAGTAGTACCTTGTCGGATTAGCACGACGATTGTGTAGATATGGGTATATGTATACTGACCATTCATAGCGACATGCAACGCCATCCTCTCCTCGCAGCTCCTCCGCGTCCAGCACGAAATCAGAGTCCCCATCGAGGACTGCGCCCTCGCCCGCTTCTCCATCCCTCTCCCCCGCGACCAACTCCTCACGGCAGCCAAAGGCGTCCGGCGCACCTGCCTGCTCGCACTGCGCGACCTGTACTCACGCCTCCAACATCCCCCGACCACGACACCATTCCTCCCACCGCCCCGCTTCTCCGTCAACTTCTGCCCCTTTGCGCGCGAGCTTCAGCAGCAGCAGCAGCAGGACCCAAAAAAGTCCGGAGGCGCCAACGATTTCCCATCCCGCAAGGTACGACGTCGAGGGGCCCGCTACGACGAACGCGAAGCATGCCCGCATTGCGCCGCACACATCGCAGTGACCATGCACACGGGCCTGCCAAACTACCGCCGCCTCCTTTTCCAGTCGCACCTCCTCCCATCACCACCTATACCGGGCCCTCATGGGAGTCGAAAGAGCGAACGCCAACGGAACCGCCAGCAGGCGACATTCGCCTGCACGAGCTGCTACAAGACGTTTGAGGACTCGTACGGCTTCCTCGACCACGTCTTCCAGAGGGACATTGGCAGCGAGCGCAGCTGTCTGAAGCGGTGGAGTGGTAGCAGCAGTAGCACAACAACAACACCGTGGCAGTGGCAGTGGCAGCACTGGAACCAGTTTGTGTTCGAGAGCGACGACCGGGCCCTCGTGGATAAATGTCTGCGCAACTGCTTGAAGAGGGAGGCGACGCGCGCAAAGGGATTGAAGCTGGCGAATGCAAAGATCCTCGAGGGTTGATCAGTCAGACCAGGGACCCAACCATATACAACTGTTGATGTCTTTCACGCCTCATGGACGATATATATACACCCCATTTCAGTTCTTCCTTGGCTACTTCCTTCGGATTCACTCGCTTTTCTTCTTTCTCAGATTTCGCAACGCAACGCACGCGCCCGTGCCATTTCCTTTGTTGGATGATCCATGTAATTTTCTGATACTCTTCTCTTCTCGAACTTGTATTTATTAAGCATACCTTGAGGTTCCAATGCCTTGGAAGCCAATATCCATTCATTGCGATCCCCATTGCTGCACCCCGGAATATCCCGACAGAGAACCCGTCCTATCCAAAACAAAGAGCCGACATCCTAACATATCCACGCATCGTACGCTTTCCGGGAATGGATCAAGCAAGAATCAGAAGACGCCGTAGTATGCCCAGTCCATGCCCATGCCGCTAACCAATATGAATCACGACCCTTGGAAATTAAAGAGACAGGGAGAAATGGAAAACCACACAGGTATATGCAGAGGAACTCCATGATTCGTCAAAGAGAGGAGGCCCAGCCTTTGTTCCATCGTCATGTATGCTTCAGACCCCTGGATAACCACCTGTCCCACCAGTTCCGTACTCCGAGCAGAGTGTCCTTGCCGTCATTGTGGCCCTGATCCTGTCCCGCAGGATCTCCCAATATGGCCGAGAAGAACCAGAAACAAGCGGCCGTCCAGGCGCCAACTGCGACGCCAATGGCTACGATGGGCGAGAAGAGGAGCACAAGGATGAGCATGGGAAGCGTGTACTCGGTTGAGTATGACAAGGAGTATATGAGGTGGAGCTGAAGGTTCAATGGCGGTGCGAGGAAACTTGTGAGCCGTGCGGTTAGTGAGGGTCGAGCGGTGCTACACAGGCGCAACGGGTGAAGCACGAAGGCGGTGAGGAGCGAGAGAAGCGTCCAAAGGGTGACGAGAATTGATAGTACGACGCAGGGTCCGGACAGGAATAGCTTCAATTGACACTCGATTAGTAATGTCGTACTGCGAGTAGTGCCAGAGAGGGGAACATACCAGCAACTGAAGGGGCCTTTCGTTGGGGCCTTTGTCGGGATACTCGTCCGCGCCATATACAACATGGGTGACGTTGGGGTGGGGTTCCTGGCGAGGGTTCAAGTAGCTCGCCTTCTCCGGATCCAGATGTGCTCTGGGTGGATGAGGGAGGTTCAGCTGAGCGTCGCGCTCAATGTCCGGGATAGACGCGTGTTCGCGGTGCGAGTGCCCATTGGTATGGAAGGTCGCAGAGGGCGCGGAGGGAGGCGGAGGCTGGGCGTCCATCGAGCTGGCGGGCGGGGCGGAAACAGGCGGGACAGGGCGGGACAGGCTAGGCGGCGGCGAACATGAATCGGTATGGCGCAAGGCAACGGCAACTGAAGGAAGCTGGTGGTGAGGCGACAGTCATGATAGATATAGGAGAGGCAGAGAGCGACTCTTTGACGTTTTCCCTGGGCAGAGACAGAGAGACGGACGGGTTTGCTGGGTTACATGCGTTTACGACGGTCAAGAGCCTTGGTAGATGTCTTGGGCCTTGGCCTCGGCGCTGGGCAAGCTCCGTCAGTTCCGTCGTGAGCGGTGCTGGCGCCAATCACACTCGGCACAATCCTCGAGCGCTTGTGGTAGATGTACTCCGTACGGAGTTGCTCCATAGAGCTGTGTGTGCTGAGTGCTCGTCCTTGACTCCTCGTCCTGCCTCTTTCTTGTGCCATCTCGTTGCCAAGGGCTGAGACGATCCGCCGTCATCTATCGCCTTGGCAGCTCCCAGGTTTCTCGGCGAAAATGTCGTCCCTGCGTCTCGGGTGTACTTGTAGTCTGGTCTGGTCCTGCGATGGCTGGCTAGCCAACATAGCACACGGCCTGGCGGTGTGTGTGTGAGGAGGGAGAGCCGGTGCGAGGTTTTGGGCTTCGAACGGGTTATGGAGTACATCCCGTTGTGTGACTCCAGGTCGAAGAAACCGTGCCGCGTCGCCCAAAGCGGTGCTGCTTCTCCATCTCTTCCTCAGCTGCTGAAGTACTCTGACGTTGTAGCATGACGGGCAATCGAGATGGGCTGCAAGTTCGTAGTGGTGTGAGAAGCGTGGCTATAACACAGTGAGATGCCCGCGGCTGCGCACCGTGGTCCATCCTACGTACCTCTCATCGCCATCTCTCCTCAAGTCCCGTACTACCAGGCTTGGGATGATTTGTCTTGGGCTCGTAAGATGCGCCGTCAGCATTTTTCAGCTTTCCATGATGGATGGTGGAGGAAGGAATATGCCAGCTGGGCAGAAGAGAGAGGGAGAGGGAGAAAAACAGGTGAACCCATCAGGAAGGCACGCCCCCGAAGCAACAGCACCTGGGCAGCCCTGGAGTACCCGACATGACTCCTGTTCCAGTCCTCTGATTCTCAATGGCCACCGGCTTGTATAATGACCATCAAAATTACTTCATTTGCTACCTTTGGTTACATATCCAGCCTCTATAAGGTTGTTCACGTCTGCAAGGCGGTTCGCCCGTGCACACTCCGCCTCGTCATTCTTCCAAACAATGTACAAGCATGCAGGATTGCCACATCGGGAAGATTGTCTCGCGTGGTGATGTATGGATGCGCCGCGCGAGCAGCGCGCTCTGCGGTATATTTTCTGGGTCTAATGCCGAGTCCAATGCATCTCTCTCTTGTATCGTACAATCTGGATGCTCTTTCATACCATCGGTACTGGTCTCAAATGTCCGTCCTTGTCGTATTTCGCCTTGAAAAACGTATAACTCAATGTCACCGTCTCGATACCCTTCATGTTGATGTCTTTCACGAATTCCGGGTCAATGTAGAAGAAAACTGGCATGTCGACGGTCTCGCCAGCATTCAGTCTCTGCTCCTCGAAGCAAAAACATTGGATCTTGCTGAAATAGGGTGCCACCTGTCCGGGCGTCACAGAATACGTGGCGACGCCAATGATATCTTCCGAAGACATGTTTGTTGCCGTGTAGAAGGCGAGTGCCGTCTCACCGGGCAGAACGCGGACCTCGCGCTGTTGAGGCACGAATTTCCACGGTAGAACATCGGATACGGAGCCGTTGAAGGTGATGCGTATGCGTGGGTGCGTCTCTACGGGTTTGAGGCGCTCCGACGGGTCTATGGACGAGTCGCCTCCGTGTGCAGCTGATTTGATAGGTTGACCTCCCCAACCAGTGGTCTGGCAAATCTGTAACGCACAGGTAAGCACAAGTACTCGGACGAAGGCCTATTGGAGGAAGGAGAGCAATCAATGCTGATTTACCATTTTGTACATTGGTACAGATCCATACGAGAGCGCAGCAGTCCCTAGTATGACGCTAAAAACATAGTTCCTTTGATAGTTAGCACGGAGATGGCAGGTCTGTTCGGCACCCTTCCTACATAGTAGTGCGGTTCCTCTCCTTATACCGGGCCTGCATACTGTCCATTGACGGCACAGCGCTCTGCCTCGTCTCCTTCGTCGTGTTCAGACATCTTCGAGCAGGCAGATGCGGGATTTGTTGCAACCGAGATGGCCGAGCCAGGGCGCGAATGCATGGTCCGCACACCCAGGGCTCGGAGAAGCGTGGTATCGCATGGAATAGTGGCAATGTGGTCGACATGGCGAGGAGAGGGCGGGGAGCCAGCCGGAGGTTGAACGACAATGATCAGATGGATGGAGCTGAGGTTCGCCGCGGAAAATCTAGCCACTTTGGGACTAGCAGAGCGCAAGCTTGGCATTGGCGACGGTGAAATGCTGCACCCAGTAGTGACTACTTGTACCTGCGGAAGCAGTGAGACTGCCCCCGACAACCTATTCTTCTGAGCTACGATCTTCCCTCGCCCGGCATGGCCGAACAGCTGTGCCGCGTGTGCAATGCGCAGCCAAGGAAATACAAATGCCCGACCTGTTCACTTCCATAGTAGGAGCACGCTCCAGACGGCCCGGACGCTCACTAACTTTTCTCAGCTGCTCCTTAGCCTGCTTCAAACTGCATAAAGAGAAACACCTGGGAGAAGACGCGGCTTCTTCTAACACCACACATACCCCGACAGCACATGAAGTTCACATCCCCGAACCACCCGCCCCTCCTCCTGTACCCAGATACATCAAACAGCAGATCGACTACTCCGCCCTCGGAACCAACCCGAAATTTCGTGAACTCCTCCAAACCCATACGACCCTGCTCCCTCTTCTACAGCGCATCTATGCCGCAACCATCGAACCCGATCGGGACGATCAAATCCCTGCCCACAATACGTGGCGATCAGGCAGAGGACGAGGGCAAACTCGTGGTGATGGGAACAGAGGAAGAGGGCGTGGAAGGGGAAGGGGAAGTTCCTACACTGCCTTCAATCCGCCGAAGTGGACACCAAAACGAGGCGACGCCCACGGGTTGAGACTACTCAAACGTTACAGGGACGGACAAGGGACTGCTGAAGAGAAGGAGGCCATAGACGCCTTTGTAAGTTTTGTGGAAGAAAGCTTATTAGGGGAGCAAGAGGTCGGCGCCACATGAAAGCAACGGGGTTAGCGGTCCCTCTTCAGTTTCACGGCAACTTCTCCCGCTCAGAATCCCTCGGAGAGGTGTCAACGTGGCTCTTGAGAAGTCCCTTAGCTGGTTCGCTAAGGTCTACGTGCTCCATTTCTTCCTCACTCCTGAAAGAGTTGAAGCACAAGGTAAGAGTTACATCGCTCTCCTAGCCTGGCTCACAGCTGCCACACGGCTTGTCGGTCTGCCTCACTGCCTCTCTGGTCGGCAGACTCAATTTCTGTACACTAGCGAAATCTACGCCTGTGACCACGCAACCTCCCGACTGTCCTTACATAAACAGCGTACAAAGCAACAGAAATTTCTGCCAATACCGTGGCACCTTTTAGACTTTAGTCGAACAGTTTGTCTACCCCCGTCGCCACGGCAGTCCACATAGTGCGCCCAGCACCGGTTACAGCAGGCTTCATCCAACATCGAACACACCCTAGCCATTAATACATTTAATCTAGCGTCGCAAATCCCAAACTTCAGCTGGCACCCTCTACTACAATACGCGCTTCGTGATCCGCAGAATCCGTTCAAGGAGCAGCAATCACCACATCTGCTTCTAGGACAGACAAAACTCCCTGTTCCTACCGCCGCACGGCCGTTAGGCGAGATAGGGCTAGAGATATTTCTTCGGCCGTATTTGGGCTTTGCAACTAGGGCGACAATGGCCATCGGGGTCGTTTTGACGCCATCTATACATTGAACAACATTTACCGAATTCACTCCCGGGACGGACATATTCATCGGCTCCGTCGCTGCGGCCGACGACGGGATGTTTGTATGGGGACTTAAGTGAAGTGGAGGGTGATGGAAAGGAGTGTGCCGGAGAGAATGGTGGAAAGCCAGACGCCATGGATTTTCCGTACTCGACCTGACATCCTTCTCCACAGTGACGTGTGCGATCATGGCCTTATCATCCATATTGTGAACAACACTTGCCAGACCGACTGCCAGGATAGATACATCCGTCAGCTACCCGCGGCGACCGTCGCCAGATATCTTAGGTGGACGTATAGACGAGGAGGAGTGTGCTGTAGAAGATGCCGAAGACTGGGGGAAACCAGTCCGCCATTTTGATGGTCTAGTTCAGGTTTACAGTCTCCATAGCGTGATCCGTCACTGCCTTGTATTAATAATGGGGGCCTTTTTTCCGGCAAAGTCCCACGTTGGAGCTGTGAGGTTCGCTCAGCACATGGAAGAAACGCTCAGTAGCTAAACGACATCGGCATGACCAACAATGAGACAAAAGAGAGTAAGACAAAAAAAGGTTAAGGGGTGTTGATTATGGAGAGACTCTAGGGGAGCTCGCTTTGACAGAGTACCACCATAAAAACAACGAAGTGGGGTAGCACGATTTGAAGAGCACCTACTCCAATATTAATGTTGCCCTTCTCACAGGAAGAAACCGGCCAGATGCGGGCCAGGCTACGGGAGTTTTGGATCATACAAACTCAATCTTACAGTGGCAATGCAGTCACCTTTCTGAAAACGACCGGGTCATCCATGCGCCCGTTAAGCGTTTTTTTGATTTCCTCTGTTTTCGCTGTTGCTTGGGGGGTCCGTCGAATCCAAGGACAAAAAAATCGTCAATAGCCAGACACGTCCACTTGCCCGCCCTTCGGCTTGCTTCTTGTCAAAAATAAATGGGGTACCGTCTTTCAAACCCTGGACTTCCCGACCGTAGGAATCGCGGTGAACTTGTTCGGGACCACTGCGCTCACCCGGACAATCCGGCCAGTACCTGACGCCAACGTATGGTGTCAAGCAGGAACCGAGGACATTTTGCTCCGTGGTTGATATGGCCGATAATGCCCGAAGGGATTTCATACTTGCCGTCTTGAACGAGCTCCGTGGAGTCCATAATGCTCTTCCCATCCCATTTAGGGTGTATCTCGGAACGGTGGGTGAACCGCCCTTCAGGTGCGGTATGTATGTCCGATGGGAATTCCTCGCTCCACTCCGGCACATAGGGAAGGCGGCGAAGCAGTGAGAAACTATTCCGGTTTATTTTGAAATTGCCCTGAAGATCGGATTCGGCCATCCACCCTCAAGACGGCTCTTGAATCAGGGATCCATCCAGATACATGTTGTACGATAGCGGTAATAGCTCCAGAAGGCTGCGACGGTGACAATACCCGAGTATGTAGTCGTCTATTCCCGGCATCGCAGAGCAAGCCGTTTGTACGAGACGGCGAGGTTGTCAAGGCGATGCGGCATTCGCGCACGCATGAAGTGGCTAATAAAGACACCCTGGGGAGAGTTACCGAAGCGCCTAGCTATCGGATGCCCGCTTATCTACCTGAGTCTGCGTCGTCCTCGACACCGGCGCCGAGTGGTGGGATCGTGCTCGAGGTCGGACTACTGGAGATGGCTACTGCTGCTGCACAAGTGGTCCCCTACTTTTATTCAGTGGCAAGTTTCATCCGGCAGGGGCACGGTGCGCAGGCCTTGTACCACATGATATCAAGAAGAGTTCACTAAATCCTGAACACAGCGGCAGATTCCCAGGGTTGTGTTTCGAGCTTGAAGCCTCCAAAGAAGGTCAAAAAGGGAGTGCAAGAAGGGCGATGAAGGACGTCTACATGGACATTCAAGACCTCGGGGAAAGGCTCCAAAGAACATGCAGACATCCGACATCCAAACTTTAATGAAAGATGGGAGAATGGGGACCGGAACTTGACGCGGTGAGAAGGCTTGCTTGTGATAAGAATGGCAAGGCGGCCAACATTCAAACGTGCGATATGGCGGACGGGGAGTCAAGAAATCTAAAGTACAAGGCGGCCACAATGATCTTCCCGAAAATTAAGAGAGCTCAACGGAAAGCTCGAGCATGCCATCTGGCCCGGGCATCCATAACCTCCAAACTCCTCTTTATCCATGCCCCCGTCTCTTCGATCTTAGCAGGTTTCCCAGTATTCGGATCAACATTACCCAGATTCCAACAAGTAGGCGCATTATCCTTGTTGGGGGGTTGGAGGTAGCAAGCTAGTGTGGTCAGTATAAGTGGCTACGCGAGTTTCATTCCGCTTACCAAGAGCAAACTTCATGAGGCAGTCCGCGGTCTCCTCTGTTTTTATCTGAAATCTGTCCCAGTTGGCTGCCACGATTACACAGCGCTTCCAATCATAGAGTAGCTGTACCGGCAAATGTCAGTTTAGGTCTCTGCCTTCGAAAGGGGTCTTGACATACACCGTCGGGGCCATCCCTGATGCGGTTACCAGGACGCTGCTTAAATGGATCTCTCAAGCCACCGGCAACGTGCATCAGCTAGGAGTTCGTTAGTCCTTGAAAGAACCGATTGTGCTCAGTAACAGGTACCTCGTGCAGCAAGATAGTGGTCGTAGACTGGATAGAATCGAGTTGAGAGTGCCCAGTAGAGAGGCCAGATTCCCTGATCGTTTTTACGGGGCGGCTATCATACTTGGGATCAATTTCAAACGCGCCCTTGGTCAGATAGATGTGCGCCTGGTTGGCGAAGTCGAATTTGCCGGGCTCCGGCGTGTAACCTGGCGATATGGTTAGCGTCTTTGATGGTTAAGGAATCGTCTTTCTGTATGTACCGTGGAGATTAGCGGCTAGATTGCTTTTGTCTCCTCCGAAAATTTGCTGATAATTACCCGCGAAGGCAGGATACACCTTCCTTTCACCTTCCCCTTTTCCAGCGTTTTGGAAGTCCCTGTCCTCGGTTCTTTCTGGCGGACCCGGGACAAAAGCAAAGATTTGGTCCATGCCGCCCTTGCAGTAGACGGTCACTGTGGTCTTAGTCAGTATAAGGACGATCTCCTGTTCCCGTTCGTTTGCGAACTTACCCCCGAATCCTTGATCGTCATGCAGCGAGACAACTTTCTCCATAACACCTAGAAATGTAAGAATATTGCGGATAATGGCCAAAGAGTCCATCAAAAACTACCTTTTACGTTGGGATAAGCACCAGCACCAAAAAGCGGATCGTAAGCGCCTTTGTAGGCCTCCTCACTGTTGCCGATTTTGCGAGCATTCATGGCATCGACGGCAGCTAAGCATGATTAGCACAAACCCGAACAGCGTAAACTTGATCCAGTACCTTGCGCGATCTCTTTGGTCTCTCTTATCGCTATCTCCAAAGCGCCTTTCTCCGAGGCGTCGCATCGCCTATCGATGACGATAAACGAAGCAGCCTGGAGGGCGAGGACGAGAAGCAGCAACGGGGTTCGAACGAAGGGGCCCATGGTCGAGGAGAGTGTGATGTCTATGTTGAACTTGGGAGTGAGGTCCTCCCCATGCCATCTTATAACAATTCGGCATAGTTGGAAATCCAGAGTATGCCGGCTGTGCAATGTACATCATGTGCATAAGCGTTGAAATCGCCTCGTCGTTTTTCTAGACTAACGATAATTTTAGACGGATTTGTAACAAGCCAAAAGGATCTCGTGTCTTTGATGAAAATTGGACCCAAACTTGAAAGCTCAGGCTCAGGACTGGACCATGCCAGCAAGCCATTTGGGCCGTGCACTCAGCCTTACCGCTCCTCCTTTTACACATTTAGCTTGCGACCTCAGTAGTACTAGTCAGCTTCCATCGACTTCGAGCCCAGCATCTGACCGTCAGACAGAACAGTGCAATGGGGCCTGCGCAGGTTAATTGGAGGTACGGAGTACAGAGTAACTTACAGCTGGATCCTCAATGCTAACTATAGGATATCTCCCCATCTCTAAGCATATCCCTTTCAACTATTTCTGAAGGAATCACACGTCGGAACAGAAGTCTTACGATCAAAAAGCAAGGTGCGCAAAGGCATCGATGGCTTGGGGGCAGGGAGCTGTCCCACATCGCGAGCGCAACATCCGCTATTGAGCTAGGTCCCGACCAAAACAACGCGCGTATGAGTCTACCATCAACAGCCGCCCGTTGGTTCGGCAAGCAGCACATGACTGTGCATACCCTCATTTCCAGCCTGTGTACTTTTGTACACAGCTTGAATCTCCCTGAAAAGTGATGTCAGGCCTCAGAAATGGAGTTCCCCAAGCGCACTACCGTCGCTTAGTTATTGAGCACGAAGCGCCACCAGCGCGTGGAAATTAGCTTATGTGTGCTCGTATCTCTTAGGCTAGGATCGGCGCTAGCAATTAGCGTGGAGCCTACACAGCCCCTTACATGCCTAGCTAGATTTCCTAAATAGGAAAAGGGACGTGCGGCAGACCGAGGAATCGCTCATTATGTTAGCATTATAACTCGTGAGGCTTTGCGGCCACATCATGTCAGCGTTTAGGGCTTAGGACAGATCAGATTTAGGGATGGCACTCAACCCTAGGCTGGAACAGTGCAAGTACCTGGGGAGAAGGCCCATGGTCTGAGCAGACTGACGGTTGATTGGATCATGCTGCGTTGGATTATGTTTGATTAGATCATTCTCTCGAAACGCATCCTCGCAAAGGTAGGAGTGAACCAGCGCAAACCCCCAACCGCCAAGTACGGTGTGCTTCCTTATGCCATCCGGCACACGGGGCATATTTCGATCCTTGACCAACGTACATTATAGGAACACTTCAGGGGGTACAAATACGACCTATCTCCCACCCACCATAGGCTCATTAGCACAGGTCGACACAAAGTTCGGGAAAGATGGTTTGTAGAACCGCGGGTAAACTTCTCTTACTTCTATGGGCTCTTGGAGCAACGGCCCAGGAGCCCACAGTTGTTGCCAAACCACCAAAGGACTATCTAGTCTCGGGGGTTAGTATTACAGCCCGTCATTCTCAACACTTGTCTAACTGCAGATAGGGCCCAACCCTCACAGGAAACGACATCTTAGTTGAACCCGATGGCTCCAATCTCAAGATATTCTTGGGGCCCGATCGCGCCTCCGCCTTCAAGACCGCCGTTGAGGCGGACTGCGGTAACATGGACCCAAAATGCATTGAAAGTGCCAAGAAGGCTCTGGGCATGGTGCCAAACGAGGATGGTCTGCAGAAGAAGATTGCTCCTCGTTTCGTGATTGCAGCTGCCGTCGCCGGAATTTCCATTCTTATTCAATGGATTTATCTGACGAAGCATGAGAAGGATTATATGCCAACCGCAGTTATAATCCCCACGCCAACCGCCAAAGTGGACCAGGATGCATACGCAACCGCAACTGGGATCGTGTTCAAGCCCAGCGAAGCTGCGGAACCAACGAAAGTGGCGGTTTCCGGCCCAGCTGTCACGTAAGTCCAGCCTTAACCCAAATTCGTGGCCCTATCTAATACTCGATTCTTCAGAGCTACACCTAAGGTCGAGCCCGCATCCGACGGAGACATTGTCATCACGCTTCCTCCTGGCAATATGCAATTCTGGCAGGACGCAGCTGAGCACTCCATCTGCCCTCGATCGCCCCGAATGCGGCGCGACGACGTCGTTCCTACTTGTCTTCGTCTTCAAACACAGAGCGCCATTATGGCGGCGATTCTTAACGGCGGATTGGGAGGAATGGAGTTGATACGTATCCCTGCCGAACTTCAGATCGTTGGAAACCAACAACTTACGGAACACATTACCTCGATGATTGAGTGGGCAAAGACAATCAAGACACTGTACAGCGAGGCAGATCTCAGGAGGCTTGTTCAAATCATCGCCATTTTCATCTGGCAGACGTTTGGTAAGATCGATGTCGCTGGAGATGTACTCACCATCATTGAAATCGAGTTGAATCGCATGACCCTGAAGAAGGGTAAAGTCCAAGTTAAAACGGAAGAAGAGTGAGCGCTCCAAACCCAAATAAAAGTGCCGAATCTGACATTCAATATAGGAATAAGGGTGAAGGATGTAATATAAAAATCGACCCGGCAAAGGACATTCCCGGTTACGATGGTGCTTACCAGGCCATCCTCGCTGCTATTGCAGCAAATCCAGACTGGAATAAGGATTCTGGAGACGGATTCGATGACAACGGCGAGGGTTCCAATTGTCCCGCCAATGATGGACATCTCTCTGACAGCTCAATGCCCAAGGGAGATTTGGAGGGATACATCAAGACGTTCTGCAAAGACGTTGCGAACTCGGTAGTTGGCAAAGATCCAGTCTCTCGATCCTATAAGGGCGAACTGTTCACCGCTTGGCTCTCCGCGAACAAGGTTGGAGACGACAGTTGCGGCGGGCAGGAACCTAAAATCTCGGAGGAGGACTGTGTCAAACATATGACCGATGGTGTGTCAAAATGCGCGAAGAACGACAAGGTCTTTGGGATCGACGTAGCGCAGGATTGCATTCAGTACAAGATCACAACCGACGGATCTGAGGACAAGAACCCACCGTGGGATCGCTCAAAAGAGCGCTCTTGTTCGGAGAAGCTCACGGAAGCGCCATACCAGTTATTCAGCGGCATATTCCCTGCGTTCTGCAAAGATGTGGGCAAAGACAAACTTGAAAAGACATTGACCAATGCCGACTATCAGAAGCCTTCCAGGAAGCGAGCACCTCCTCTCAATGTGCAGCAGTTTGATGGCTGGAAGTTCAAGTTCATATGGACCGGGGGCGAGAATTGCAAGATCGACTGCAACAGCGCCTTCCAGGAGCTTACTGGTCTTTGTACGTATTTCCTCTCCCACTCCTTCTCCTCTTCTAATCGTACGATAGGTGGTACCCAGGTCATGGCCGAGAAGGGCATGATTGATGTTGGCTGCGGCAAGTATGAATATGACATCGATCGCACAGATGATAAGGCACACGACAAGATTTGTTTCAAAGAACAAAAGGAAGTTCGCGAGGACAAGTTCAAGTGGAAATGGGGACAACGCGACCAGATGGTTGACGCCATTGAGAACACGTTCTGCAAGCTGAACTTCAAGGACGAGAAGTACAAAGACGGAATCGTCGAAGAGCAATATGATCATGACCACGACACTTTCAAGCTTCGGCTCGAGGTGAAGAACGGCAACGTTCCTTCCCCTGAACAGTGCGTCGAGTTCTTGAAGGAACTGGTCGATGGATGTGACCATAATGACGAGCTGAACCAGCACAAGTAAGTTTCCTCTCGCCGCCGCTTACAATCGCACTTCTAACCAAAGCAAAAGCCTCAAGTGGGGAGGTCGAACAGTCCACAAGTCTACTGGGAACGTTTTTGAGGTGGTTCCCACTTGGGAACGTGTCGCGAGAGACAAACCTAATTGGGAATGCAACACCTGGGCCACCCGCGAGCAGAAGGAGAACAAGGGCAAGGACGGCAAGCCCCTACCCGACTTGATTGACGACCAGATGATGAAGCTGCAGTGCGTACACCAGTACTACAACATGGGATGGGTTACCAAAGCCCAAGACTGTGGTGGTCACTACAACATCATCTTGACCGGCTCAAACGGTTATGCAAACAGCCAGGACTGCTGGAGATACAACTTCCCTTGCATCTCTGACAGCATTGTAAATCAAAATGGTGTTGTTCTGACGGGTACACATTGGGCTGGAAGTGCAGGCCAGGTCAAGAATTATCTCGGCATTAGGTGTTGGATAGGATTCGACAATTACTAGGGGGAGAGGAGTTTGTAGAGAGGTGTACGATTTTGAATCAGTTTAGAGTTACTTCATTCAGTAGAATCTAGATCTTACCTTATCTTGCAACAGATCTTTTATTTTACTGCGCTCGTAGTGAACGCACTACGAGTAAGAGTCAATATGGCCTATGACACGCGATAAGTGGATAAGTGGTAATGAATCTGGTATATTCTATTTGACATAATCTCTTCGTTACTGTTAATGTGAGAGAGTTCGAAAATAACATCCAGTTATCGCCTTGTTGATCTGTCTAATTAGTTTCATCATGATCATGCAAAAGTCCGGTTCAAACGCGAGTGATTTGGTCAACCGCTGAACGGTTGGTATCGGCTTTGGAGATGCGACAGCATATATTTTAGAGCCTAATATTGGGGTAGAGAATACAGGTGCATTGGTTTTTCGCCTGATTACGGGAGAATCTAGTGAGTTTCGGACTTATGCTACCTACCTTAGGACTTCGTAGTAGAAGACTTTATACTTGACGGCAATCAAGACCCCAATTGCACATGCACTCAAAGATACTCCTCCTTTTGAACTGCCCGCCGCTCAAGGCGCTGATTCTTCCAAGCTTCGAAAGACAGAAAGCCATTTGGGAAGACAATTCTGGGTCGTTATTCTACGTCTTTGCCTAATAGTTTTCACTGCGCTCTGGACGGATCAATCATCACCATCGCTCAGCCTCATATTACCAACAAGATATCTGACGTAAATAAGCAGTACATTTCGATTGCTAGGTGCTTCCTACTAGCTCAAGCAGTAGAGCAACCGCGCACAGCCCAGCTTTGCATCATCTTCGGTCGACGATCCCCTATGCTCATATCGGTTTCAATTTTTGCTATAGGTAGTGATATCGCCGGCGCAGCGAACAGTGCTGGAATGTTGATTGCCGGTCGCACAATTCAGGATTCGGGCTCCGGCGGTATGGCTGATGACGATAGGACTTCGGCTGTTCACGATGCAGGATGCAGACACTCCTCCTGCATTATCTATTGGTCGTCTTTCAAGCAATTGAAGTCATTGGCCAAGGACTGATTATACTAACCGTTCTCCCAGCTATGCAAGCCAGTCTGTCAGAATTAGAAGTCGCCACCTTGGTGGGACTGTACTCATTCTTGAGAAGTTTTGGCTCTGTTTGGGGAACTACAATCCCAGGAGTTATTTTCAACACTCAACGGAGCAAAAACGACGGCCGTCTGGCAAACTACCTTGACGTACAGTTGCAACTGAGATGGACGGGCATATCATTTCGCAAGCGGCCCATATCGCGCTAGCCGTCCAGATACTGTTCAAAGGAATGTCCATGCAGTGTATGTCGAAACATTGAGGAACTTGTGGTATGCGGCTATTGCACTTGTTTTACTCGGATTTGTATCTGTCCTTGGCGAGAGGCACATACCGTTAAGAAAAGAGCTCCAGACAAACTTTGGTCGGGCCCGGCCCGAGGAGAATAGCGTATATAACAAAGCTACACAACTCGAAGCTGCCCATAATATTAAAATGCCAAATTCCGAGGAGTCGAGAGACACCACCGTCGTCTGCGGTTGATGTTTGATTCCTGTGCCCGTGCCGACGGGAGGTCAAGCTGTGTGGGAAAAAGCTCCAGGTGAATCAATGCGCGCTTCATGGTTAAACATACACCGAAAGCTCAAGACAAATATGTAAGAGGAGCAGAAGGCTGTTGACACAATGGCGGATTGAATAGGTCATTCACCGATTGCCTCGGGCGTCCCCGGTTGGAGCACAGCACAATATTCATCACATTTCATGAGTCCGGCGATACCAAATTTACCCGAGCAATCCATTCTTTTTTCCTCCCTACGCACCGTCCCCTTTCTCCTAACATGCCTTGAAGCCGTCCACAACCTGTCCGTCACGAACAAATTCCTCAATCCAACCAATCGTCATCCTGTATCACCATAGTCAGCCAAACCCGGCTTTTCCCCAATACTGCGCACAGTCAATGCGATACTTACATGCTTCTCTTCGTATCCGCGAAGTTTTCATGATCATGCATAAGCTTCTCCTTATACCATGGATCTTGCTTCATCCGCTTGTAGTCCTCGATTGACTCGAACACGACCTGACTAAAGCAGTCAAAATCGGCAACGTTGCACATTTGGGGGTCGAAGAGGTGGGACATCAAGGCGCGGGTGGAGGATTGGTTGTGGATCTTTGGTGAGAATTAGCGAAATAGGACGAGTGGAAGTGAGTGGGTGCGATGATTGATGACGATATGGTTAGAGACAGGTTGAAAACTTACTTGAGTCCACCGTTTGATGCCATACTTGACCATCAGGTCTTTGGTCATGGGCGCGGAGACGTTGACCATGTGGTTGCGGTAGGCTTCCTCGGTCATTCCAGGCTTCCGGTAGCCACAAATAGTGAGGCAAAGGTATTTTCGCTTTTCGTCGGGCTCTTGAGAAGTGTGGCCATTCTCAAGGGTTCCATCCTGCGCTATCGCAGCTGACTTTGGCGCGGCGAAAGACGTGTCTGTCTGGTTTGATTGCGTGGAGGCCATTGTTAGGTCCGTAAGCATGGTCTGACACTGCTAAATTCTGCTCATTGTTGGGGTGACATGTAATATCGCATGGCATCGGAGAGAAGGGGGTAGGTCGTATGAAAGGAGCCCAGGTCGGAAGAACGAAAATCAGTCGAGCTCGGCTTGTTCTATCAGTCCGAGGCCATGGCACGGCGATCAACTTGTTCGCTACACCAGAACATCGCTGCCGACATGCTGCGATGAGGAAGGGAATATAACCTGCCTTCCAAGACACTCCTGCCCGATGAACTGGAAAAGCAAGAAAATCGGCACGCAATTCACCACAGTATCACAGTATCAAAAATAATGGCGCCACGCCCAAAATCCACACAGTCATCCATCGGGGTGCAAGCCACAGCCTTCATGACCGCATCATTCCTATCCGGTGCGTTCCTCCCTTCGGCATCCGTCACGGTCCCAAACTAACACATTACCAGGTGCAATGGCATCCATCTCCATCGTTACCGTTCCAGTCCTGTTCGACACCGTCACTCAGCCCCTCCCTCTCCTCACACAGTGGGCTCGCCTCTATCACTATGGTCACATGGTCATGCCTGCATTCTGCGTGGCCGCAACCTCTCTCTTCGCGTACTCTGCGTTGCGCAATCGCGTTGCCGCGAGCGCAACGAACCCGAAGCCGTGGCGCATCTATGCAAGTGCCGCCGCGACCACAATCTCAATGGTGCCGTTCACATGGATTGTAATGGCTCCGACGAATAATAGACTGTTCGGTTTGAAGGAGCTGGCGGGGGGTAAGTCATCAGCGGCTGACTTTGCGGAGGTTAGGGGCTTGATTGCAAGCTGGGCTTGGATGCATATTGCGAGGTCGGTATTCCCGTTGGTGGGTGCGGTGTTGGGGTTGCGCGGAGTGTTGGGGGAGCTCAGTATGTAGCTGGGTAGAAAGGTTCCAGATACCAGGGTTTGGGTGTCGGAGTTGTGGGACTGAGTGAGTACCACAGTATGTGGAGAAAGTTGGCACCTTCATTGACCCGAATTCCGATGCTCCGATGTTGCTTTCCTTCCGAGGTAGTCGGGTCGAACGTGAGTGGTTGGGCAAGCGAAGATTAGCGGGTCAATTGTATTCAGTAGCCACCAATAGAAATTAAATGTTAGGCCGAGAAAGGAAGTAACCATGTAATTCGATTCATTCCCCCCATCTATCCCTGAACTTTGACCATCGGGCGCTTGGCCTCCTCAACGCGTCCTCTGACAGTCTGCTGCGCCATTGTTTCCACCGAATACCACTTCCGCTTCCCACCGCGCATCTCGAACGCAACCCTACCATCATTGGCGAGTTTCCGCAAGACCTCGCCAATGAAGGGTTCCAGAGCCAAACTGCGCGTACCTTCATCCAAAGATTCGCCATAGATTTCGGTAACGAGGTCCTTGACTGTAATGCTCTTTTCACCACGGGCGCGAACACGGCCGAGCGCTTGCATAACCTGCCTCTCGCGCCGGAATTTCTGGCCTAGCTCACCGGCAATCTTGGCGGGAAGATCAGTGACTGTAACACCATGAGCGGAGTATCCAATCTGGCAGTTTTCCGCGCGCATTTTTTCCAGGCTAGCCATGAACGTGCTCAGGTCTTCGACCGCGCTCGTACCGTGGCCCAGGATATTGTCGCCGGTGAACATGGCCTGTTCCTCCTCGAGAATGAAGCACATGTGGTCTTCTGAATGGCCTGGGACATGTATCGCTCGGACCGTCGCGCCTTCGACCTTGAAGATTTGGCCGTCGGTGATGTTTTGCTGGCCCTTATCGGGTAAGTTTTTGTAAATCGAATTCTGGAGGTGTGGGTATAAGCGGAGTAAATCGGGAACACCGCCGGTGTGGTCACCATGCCAGTGGGTCAGGAGGACGTGCGAGAGGCTAATGTTCATGGATGCTAGAGTGGACGAGAGTAACTCAGCCCATTCTGGCTCGCCTCCGGAGGTGTCGATGATCAGTCTATGCTTGCCAGTACCAACGACGTAGGTGTTGGTGCCTTGAAAGGTGAACTGTGACAGTGTGAGTCTGATGTCCGGTGAACAGGTGGACGGTTCGATTTTACCTTCCCCGGATTCTGGCCTAGAACACGAAGCACGCGCGGAGTGAGCTGCTCAACGTTTTCTAATCGAGGCAGGCGTGCCGTTTGGCCCCTGAGATAATCCTCAAACGCGCATATGTTCAGGGATTTGTTGATTTGCCGGTAACCGCCTTTATCGTCTTCCATGATGTTTGAGGATATGTTGTGAGGTGGGATATTGACGTGACTATACAAGCACCGCACGAATTGGTCAGAAAGTCTATGGAACACAGTCTACGCAGACAATAGAAACGACGAAGACACTCAAACTCGATCAGAATATGCAGGGGAAATTCATGCTGGTGTTTCGGTTTGATATTCCACCGATATTGAGAAAGCGCCGAGACCTTGGTACTCGGCTCTTTAAAGGCATGTGAGTCCACTACCACTTCGGGGTCCGATGCAGTGGAAGCCGTCCCCGTCCCGATGACAGCGGTCACCATGCAACTTGCCTGGGTCGTTCCCAAAACTTCGGAAAAGGCATCTGGAAACCTGGCGAAAAGCCACGCGGGTAAACAACACCGCCCCTAGGGATGCCGGTAGGTTAGATGCGTGGAATAATGACAACATCATACTGACCTACCCGTTACATTGCAGCCGTAGTTCCGAGTCGACTCTGCATAGATATGACCTGTTAGCATGCCACATCACTTCCGCTGTCCCACTCAAGCCGCGTAGGACCCGCGACTTGTGCTCTTGATCCACAATTCCGGGGTCGAGTCTTTGCTAGAACTGTTCATTGTGTCACTTGTTTACGCTTTACATTTTCCTTCTTTGGACGAGCGGCTGCCTGCATTGATGCCCTCGTACACCCCCACCTGCACTTCAGACTCCGACAGCGATCGGAGAATGGAGCTCGTCTATTTCGGCAACGAGTTCCCCAGAGAAGACTTGCAAGATGTCTTCCGCCGTTTACACAACTACAGCAAGGACAGACACTACCCCGTTCTGGCTCGATTCATCCATGAAGCAACATGGGCAATCAAGGACGAAGTTCGCCGGCTACCAAATGAGCTGAAACAACTATTCCCGCCGTTTGATACCGTTCTGGCTTGGGCTGAGAATTCAGAGCTTCGAGAGGGGTTGATCTGTGGCGCGGTAGACGGGGTATTGCTCATCGTGGTACAGCTAGCAACCTACATTGGGTGGGTCATCTCAGTCATGTAGAAGCATTCAGAGATGTTGACTCTATGCAGGTATGTCGAGAACCATCCTGAGGAGCTGAAGGACTTTGCGAACACATCTCTTTGCGGCCTTGGCGTCGGACTTCTGGCATCGACTGCGGTCTCATTGTCATCGAATTTGGCCGATTTGCCATTGGCCGGCGCAGATGCCGCTCGAATAGCATTTCGAATGGGCATCCATGTCCAAGGAGTTTCTGAAAACCTAGAAGCCCGTGAGCTGTCAGAGAGCCCGGACACGTGGGCATACGTGGTTCATAATGTCGACCCGGATGCTGCACAAAAGGAGCTTGATGCGATCCATTCACGGGACGAGGTACCAGAGACCGGAAAGATTTTTGTCAGCGCCGTCAGTCGAAACTCTGTCACAGTCAGCGGACCACCAGCCCGATTGAAAGGCCTCTTCAACAAATCAGAGTTCTTCCGAACCTCAAAGTTCATCGCACTCCCGGTATACGGCGGCCTATGCCATGCCCCGCACATCTACGGCCAGCAAGATGTGAAGAGTATCGTCCGGGGCGGCTCATTGCACACTCAAGGCTCAAACTTCCGACCCGTTATGCCACTCTATTCCACAAGCACAGGAGTACCGTATCAAGCTAAGAATGCTGTTGAGTTACTTGAACTTGTAGTCTCCGAACTTCTCACAAAGGCGATTTACTGGGATCGGGTAATTCACGGCTTGGTTGACAGGGCGCTGTGCGCATTAGCCTCCGAGGTTGTGCTGTACTGCTTTGGGAACTCGATTCCCCTAAACGACCTCAACTCAGCGCTTAAGAGTGGGATACCACAGCTTCAAACCTCTATCACCAGTCTTATGCCATGGCTTTCCCAAATCGCCCCCAATGACACTACACCCAGGAGCCCAACACAGGCCAAGCTTGCAATCGTTGGAATGTCATGCAGGCTTCCGGGAGGTGCGACGAGCACCGAGAAGTTCTGGGAGCTTCTCGAGAAGGGTTTGGACGTATCAAGGAGGATTCCGGCGGACCGCTTCGACATCGACACCCACTACGACCCAACTGGCAAGCAGCTCAACAAAACCATGACACAATATGGCTGCTTTATCGACGAACCGGGCTTATTCGATGCTCCATTCTTTAATATGTCTCCCCGAGAGACAAGAGTCGTCGATCCGCAGATGCGTTTGGCACTTGTCACAGCGTACGAGGCCCTGGAGCGAGCCGGGTACGTGGGCAACCGGACCGCTGCTACACAACTGCAACGCATTGGAACATGGTACGGCCAAGCGGCTGATGACTACCGTGAAGTGAACCAGGGCCAGGAGGTGAGCACATACTACATCCCAGGTGGCTGCCGAGCCTTTGGTCCTGGACGCATCAATTATTTCTTCAAGTTCGCGGGACCCAGCTATAGTATTGATACGGCTTGCTCCTCTGGACTTGCCGCTATTGAGGTACGCATTGAACACCCAGCATCGACCAATCTGAATAAACTGACCATCGATAGGTTGCTTGCCAGGCGCTCTGGAATGGGGAAGTTGATATGGCGGTGGCAGGTGGCGTCAACATCTTGACAAACCCAGACGGTTTTGCCGGTTTGTGCAATGGTCATTTCCTGACCAAAGGCCATAATGCGTGCAAGACCTGGGATGCTACAGCTGACGGGTACTGCCGCGCCGATGCCATCGGATCTGTAGTCATCAAAAGACTCGAAGACGCCCAAGCGGACAACGACAATATTTTGGGTGTCATCCTCGGAGCTGGAACTAATCATTCCGCGGAAGCAGTGTCCATCACACACCCCCACGCCGGGCACCAAGCTTATTTAGCTCGTCAGGTACTACGTCAAGCCGGCGTGGATCCATTAGATGTGTCCTACGTGGAGCTCCATGGCACTGGCACTCAGGCAGGTGACCATGAGGAAATGCAGGGCATCATGGAGGTGTATGCACCACTTACCAAACGCAGAAGCAAGGATCAACCTCTCCACATCGGCGCTGTCAAGGCGAACGTCGGGCACAGCGAGTCTGCTGCGGGCACAACGGCATTGATTAAGGTTCTCCTCATGCTTCAGAAGAACGCTATTCCGCCACATGTTGGCATAAAAACGGAGATCAACCCTAGGTTCCCAACCGACTTCGACAAGCGCAACCTGCACATCCCATTCGAGATGACTCCGTGGCCGCAAGTAGCTGGCAGAAAACGCATCGCCGCCATCAATAACTTCGGAGCGGCTGGCGGTAATACCACCATGCTCCTAGAAGAAGCACCCAAACGCGAGATTACGGAAAGCGATCCGCGCCAGACCCACGTCATCGCAGTCTCAGCGAAGACGCAAGTGTCTTTAACAGGCAATATCGAGCGTCTGATGAAATATTTGGATTCTCACGCAGACACTAGCCTTGCTGACCTTTCCTACACTAGCACCGCGCGGCGCTACCAGCACAGTCACCGTATTGCCATTGCTACAACCAGTCTTGATCAATTAAAGAAGCAGCTGGCATCCCGTTTGGAGAAGGTCAGTTCAATCAAGCCTATTGGTCAATCGGGTCCACCGCCGCTGGCGTTCACCTTCACAGGCCAAGGCGCGTCGTACAAATCAATGAGCTTGGAACTGTATCGCGATGTACCCACGTTCCGCGAGCATATCCAACATCTTGACTCTCTCGCCCAACGACAAGGCTTTCCTTCGTTCATCCCGGCTCTAGATGGATCCCATCCCAGGGACCACGCGCATTCTCCGGTCGTTACCCAGCTTGCCCTTGTCTGCACCGAGATTGCGTTGGCAAAATACTGGGCATCCCTTGGTGTCAAGCCAGACTTTGTTGTGGGTCACAGTCTCGGAGAGTATGCAGCGATGCATGTTGCTGGCGTCACTACAGCGAACGACACCATATTTATGGTGGGACGCCGAGCGCAGATGCTGGAGAAGAAGTGCAAGATCGGAAGTCATACAATGATGGCCGTCCGCGCTTCGGTTGCGCAGATAGCGGAGAGCTCAGGAGGCAAGCCGTACACTGTGGCTTGCATTAACGGTCCGTCGGACACGGTGCTTAGTGGAACCAAACAACAGATGGATGACGTTGCCATACCCCTTGAAGCCGCCGGTTATCGATGCATCAAGTTGGATGTCGCATTTGCCTTTCACTCCGACCAGACCGATCCGATTCTGGATGACTTTGAAAACATCTCGAAGACAGGCGTTCTCTTCCAGGAACCAAAATTGCCCGTCATCTCCCCGCTACTGGGCAAAGTTGTTTTCGACGGAAAGACCTTCAGCGCAAATTACGTTCGCAGAGCTACCAGAGAAGCGGTGGACTTCGTATCCGCTCTGCAGAATGCTCAGAAGATTTCCACCATTAGCGATGACACCGTCTGGATTGAGATTGGCCCACATCCGGTTTGCACGGGATTCATCAAATCCACCATACCTTCGACTCAGCTGGCAGTCCCCTCAATGCGCCGTGGGGATGACAACTGGAAGACAATGGCTGAGAGCATGGCAGCTCTTCACCTTGCCGGTGTCGCAGTGAACTGGAACGAATTCCACCGGCCCTTTGAGAGCCGACTCCGCCTTCTTGATCTCCCAACATATGCTTGGAATGAGAAGAATTACTGGCTCCAATACAACGGTGACTGGTGCCTGACTAAGGGCAATACCTTCTATGATGCCGAAAAACAGGCGGCAAAGGGCCAGCCAGTACCTGCTGCACCAGTAAAGAGTGAGATCCAGACATCGACAGTGCAGCAAATAATACAGGCGACGTTCGAAGGATCCGCCGGTACGGTTGTCATGCAATCTGATCTCATGCAAGCGGACTTCCTTGCTGCCGCGAACGGCCATCGTATGAACAACTGTGGTGTTGTCACATCAGTTAGTATACCCTTATAGAATCCCCTACTGGACAGGATGCTTACCCATTTTAGTCAATTCATGCGGACATCGCATACACCCTCGGCGGCTACCTATACCGCAAATTCTACCCCAAGGCCAAGGACGTCAATATGAACGTTGCAAACCTGGTCGTGACTAAGGGGCTCGTCGCTCAATCGAGCAATAAGACGCCTCAGTTGATCCGAGTGACCGCAGCGACCGACGACATAAACTCACGCACGGTGGATTTGACGTGGCAGAATGTCGACACTGACGGCAACGTGCATGAGCCATTCGCCACCGCAAAGCTTCTCTACGGTGATGCGTCTGAATGGCTCTCATCATGGGCACCTATTGCTCACCTCGTCCACAGCCGAGTGGAGGCCCTCGAGCGCCTCGCGTCAGAAGGAAAGGCGAATCGCTTCTCGCGAAACATGGCCTATACGCTTTTCGCCAGCAACCTGGTGGACTACGCCGACAAGTACCGCGGTATGCAATCCGTCGTCATGTATGAGTTGGAAGGGTTCGCGGATGTTCAGCTCACCACGAAGGAGAGTGGTGTTTGGACCGTCCCTCCCTATTTCATCGACAGTGTGGCCCATTTGGCTGGCTTCATCATGAATTGCTCCGATGCCATGGACACTCAGAACAATTACTGCGTAACACCTGGATGGAACTCGATGCGCTTCGCGAAGCCTCTTACCCCAGGAGCCAAATATCGCTCGTACGTCAAGATGATTCCAACAGTCGAGGACCCCACCATTTACTTTGGCGACGTCTACATCATGCAAGACGAGGTTATTGTGGGTATGGTTGGAGGAATTCAATTCCGCCGCTATCCGCGTCTGTTGCTCAGCCGTTTCTTCTCTCCCCCGGATAAGATGGCCGCGATGGAGGCAAAACCAAAAGCCGCCGGTCCTCAGGCACCGGCCTCAGCTGCGGTGTCAAGAGAATCCCATGACTCGACGCCGAGGCCAGCCCTTTCCCGTCACGATTCTGCAACTGGAAGTGATCACGGCAAGCCCGTGACGAGCGACCTTCCAAACGTAGGATCGACTCAGTCCAAGGACGTTCAAGCGCCTGCGGCGAAAGAGTCAGCACCGCCCGTCGAGTCCACACCAGCCAGTAATAGCGTTGCTGCTAAAGCGCTCATGCTCATCGCTAATGAGGCAGCCCTGGAGATGTCCGACCTTGAAGATGACGCCAGTTTCGCGAATCTGGGTGTCGATAGTCTGATGTCGTTGGTTATTGCCGAGAAGCTCAGGATTGAGCTGAACGTCAAGGTCGGTGGCAGTCTCTTCTTAGACTATCCGACGATTGGCGACTTGCGAAAGTGGCTGGAGGAATACTATAATTAGAGGATATGAAACTGCAATGTTGATGCCGGGATCCATGCGGTCGCTATGATGTTGAGCTGCATTTTTCTTAGAGGTTTGCCAATTTAGAGTTTCTTAGCTTTACATCTTGCTCTTTTCATAGCCTGCTTTCGAATGTAGTGCTCTTCTGCTTAACGGTGTGCTAAAAACTCTACCATGGGAATGAGTGAAACTCATAAATATGCTTTCGTTATGAGATCTACCACACTTCTACGCGAAAACGCGAAAATGTTGGTTCAACACCGTTACTGTAGCGGAGAAAATGCGCGGATAGGAATACAACGTAACTCTCACGCAGTGCTTGAGCCCTTAGCACAGGTATATACAAGGTAGTGCTCCCATGCACGTGCCTATGCTGTGATAATAAGATAAGTTTACTACTATGGAGTAAAGGGTTATATGCATGAAAAATGCGCTTCAGCAGGAAATAACAACAGCGGAAGATCACACGAAGCAACAACCATTGATTCACCGAAGACTGAGACGATATGTACGAATCTAACCTAAGAACCACCGAAGTCTCAGCTACTTGAAGAGCGTCCCTTCTCAACTGTACCCAGCCTCTCTCCGATCCTTCGTACAGGATGTACTTCCTGCATCAACAAACCTCGGCTTCAAGCCTTTTCACGTGGTACGTATTTGCAGTACTGCCCGGTGGGAAGGCGGGGCGCGAGTTCGTTCAATGCGGTAGTTGGCTGAGCAAAGTGTGGGTTGGGATTGCCCTGCGCATCGCAGCCGCTCCATTCGTACATTGCCAAAGCATATCCCAACATAATGTTTTGCTGCAACTTTGCCCAACGCATGCCTGTGCAGGGATGACGGCCTCCGCCCCATCCCATATCTAACATAGAGCATGTCAGTAAGCTTAAGTCAACCAAAATGATGCAAATTTTCAGGAAAGACTTACAGCCATATGCTTCCCGTTTGAACTCTTCCCGTCCTTCGAGAAAGCGCTCTGGATCCCACCTCATTGGATCCGGGTACAGCTTCTCGTTGTAGTGCACATCGACAGTGTTGTAGCAGGCAAAGCTGCCGGGCGGAATGACCTCGTCGGATCCGGGAATGGGGATAGGTTCCGACGTGTCATTGAAGCGGCCCATTGGGAAAGCGACCCACATGCGAATGGCCTCTTTGTAGCAAAGGTCGATGGAAGGGAATGACAACTCCCATGCTTCAAGGGGCAAATCATCCAGCTGTTCGACCAAAGGCCTATCCTTGTTCTTGGAATACTTGGCTGCGGCAGCTTTGATTTCCTGGTAGACCTTCTCTTGCCAATGTGGATGGTGAGCCATGATGTTGAGCATGGCGCCAGAGATAATGCCAGCATTGGCACCGACGATGAAGAGCATGCTGATCATGAACTGGGTGATGTAATCTTTGCTATCACCGCTGTCGATCAACAGCTGCAGAGGATCATCGCGTGGTTTAGCATCCTTGCTCATGCGCTTATTGACAATTGGAACTACGATGTTGGTTAACACCCTGCGGCCCCAGCGGCGCTTCCAGTATGCGGGGCTGAAGTACGATAGCCATGGGAAGGAGAGCAGATGTAGACTGCTAGTCCCTTGGAGCACAGGTAGCGTTTTCAGAAGCGTTGCCATTATCGAAGGAGTGTCGGCCACCTCATCCGTGAACATGAAACGAGAGCCCTGCCTAACAACAAGACCGAAGCATGTCTTGGCCGGATTGGTAACGGGAGATGGAGCCTTAGCCAAAGCTTCAAAGGTCTCCCGCGCGTCTTGTTTTATACGGGGGAGGCGTTTTTGGAGCTGTTCCGATTTCTGGAAATCGAGTAGCCGGCGTTGTGCATATGTCTTGTTGTTGCTGAATGCCGGCTTCCAGATATCATGGATGACGGTTGATCGCCCGTTGATGAAGTCTGGGCCATGCCCAATCAGGGTAATGCCCTTGATAAGATGTAGGGAACGATGATCCAGATACATCTTCCGGGCAGCTTCGCCAGATACGCCGACGATATGGTTCTTCCCGAGCCAGAAGCTGAAGTGTCCATTTTTGGACTCGTTTACCGCGTCTCTCCAGAATCCTCTTGACCCACTATTAGTGAAAAGGCGGCGCAAGTGAGGGATGGTCCGACTCACAACTTCTGGGTATAGAATCTCCAGGATCCAATGATGGGCACTGTATAGGAGGTAAAAGCAGGGGCACGTTTGTCCACCTTTGGAGTGTAGGACAGGTAAGCCAGGAAGCTAACAAAGGACGCGATAAAGCCAGCAACACCAAGCGTGGTCAGCGACTGGGAGAAGAACACATCAAGATAAGGGTTGAATGATGGATCCGATGAAACCATCTTAACGGTCCCGTTGGAAGAGAAATCCATGCTGAGAGGACCCAAATACTGAGTGCTGTAGAAATTGTCAAAACAAACAGAGCAAATCTCGATGGCACAATTTTGAAAGACCAGAGCAAGATCCGCTTGAGTCTACATATTTGATAGATACACCACGCGACGCAACTAGGGACGAAAGGCCTCAACACTCCGCTCATACGCGCAATGTGTGAATTCGGAATGCGATGTGATCTTGGATTTATCGGGACAGTGTTGTGATCGGGACGATTCCAGTCTTTCGCGGCTATCCAATCAATCAGAAACGACCCGATGACACGTACCTCAACCCTCCGAAGTCCGACAAGCGCGTACTGTGGAATGAATCGCGACCACCTCAGGGGACATTGTATCGCTCTTCCCCTGACGCACCTCTTTTCCTCCTCCATCTACCACCTCACTATACCGACACCTGGATGAGCTCTGCAGTCACCTCGTGAAGGCGCGGCACGTGGTGGGACGAATTCACTCGCCGGAGAAACCCTTTCTCCTTTCCGCCTCACTCCCCTCCACTTTCAGCCTAGCGCCAGGAGCTCACTTTGTTGGTGGGCATCAACAAATAAGCTTTCTAGCGTTCTCGGCGCGCCGCCTTGGTATATCTTCGACATCTGCTGTGCCTCCTCCCTTCACTCCTCTTCCTACCCACCCTCCGATTCAAGGCTCATCGGCATCGCGTTCGCTCAACCCCCGCCTGCGCTGTAGCGGCTGTGCCGCAAACATGTCGTCCGACAAGGAGAAGGAAAACAAGCTTGTGGCATCGCCTGCACCAGCGCCAGCATCTGCAAATGGCGAGGCCGTCACCCAAGCGTCAACGGCCAAAGATGTCAAGAAAGGCGATGTCGACGTTGTTTACCCCACGGGGCTCAAACTGGCGCTCATTATGACATCGATTTTCATTGGCATGTTTTTGGTGTCACTTGTACGTACACGTCCCTCGGGTCCTTCGCCTTCTCCTCATGAAACGAAGTGGTGGCATGAGACTCCACAGCTGACGGAATCAAAATCTAGGATCGTCTCATCATCTCAACCGCCATCCCGCAGATCACCAACGAATTCAACTCGGCCGACGATATTGGCTGGTATGGCACTGCCTACTTGATCACCAACTGCGCCTTTCAACTGGTGTTTGGGAAGGTCTACTCGGTCTTCAGCATAAAGGGCACTTTTCTAACGTCGATTTTATTGTTTGAGGTTGGCTCTGCCCTCTGCGGTGCCGCACCGAACTCGATCGCATTCATCATCGGTCGAGCAATCGCTGGCCTGGGATCGGGTGGTATTATGTCCGGAGTGGTACGTCCTCCATCCAAAGATCTTCGTCAAACCTTCTCACTCCATTACTCCAGATTGTAGTCATTGTCTACTCCCTCCCACTTCACAAACGTCCCAAGTATCAGGGCTTCTTTGGTGCAGTATTTGGCATCGCATCGGTGACGGGACCCCTTGTCGGTGGTGCCTTCACGACGCGCGTCACCTGGCGATGGTCCTTCTACATTAATCTGCCCATTGGAGCCGTGGTTGCCGTTGTCATCTTCTTCATGCTCAATATTCCCGACCGTCCGGACACCAAGAAGCCGCTCAAGGAGAAGCTGAAGCAGCTTAATGCGTTGGGCATGTTTGCTCTCGTTCCGGGCGTGGTTTGTTTGTGTCTGGCGCTGCAGTGGGGTGGGACTGCCTATGCCGTAAGTATTACGCTAAAGGCTGTAATTCCAGGTTTGGCGACCGTCTCGAGCTAACAGCGCCTAGTGGAGTGAGGGCAGGGTTGTGGCATTGCTTGTTCTTGGTCCCTTACTCTTAGTCGTTTTTGGTATAGTCCAAGTCTGGAAGCCGGAACAAGCAATTCTTAGGCCCCGTATCTTCATCCAGCGAAGCATTGCCTCCGGATTCTGGGTGAGCTCCTGCATCGGTGCCCACCAAACCATCTTCGGTATGTGTTTTTGAAACAGCATCGGCCGGTATACAAAAAGTGCTAAAAATCCTCATTAGTCTATTACCTACCGGTCTGGTTCCAAGCGATTGACGGCGTCAGCGCGGTAGCATCTGGTATCCGCCTGCTTCCTATGATCCTCCCGATCGTCATCGCATCCCTCATTGTCGGCCAGCTCGTCTCAAAAGTGGGCTACTACACACCATTCCTCATCTTTGGCGCCTGTCTTACTGCCATCGGCGCTGGCCTCCTTACGACACTCGACGTGAATACGTCCGAAGGCAAATGGATCGGATACCAAATCATCTACGGTCTGGGTCTCGGCTCCTGTTCCCAAGCACCCAACATGGCCGCGCAAACGGTCCTTCCCAAGCCCGACGTGGCCATTGGCGCCTCGCTCATGTTCTTCGGCCAGCAACTCTTCGGCGCCGTCTTCATCTCCGTCGGCCAAAACGTCTTCTTCAACCACCTCGCTACCAAGCTCATGGGGATCCCAGGCACCAACCCCCATGCGATTGAAGACACCGGTGCCACGGACCTGCTCAACCGCATCCCCGAGCAGTTCCGCGCCAGGGGTCTGCATGCCTACAACGACTCGTTGCGTGTCTGTTTCCAAGTCGGCGCGATAATGGCCTGTCTTTCCGTCCTCGGAGCTTTCACCATGGAGTGGCGCACCGTGAAGAAAAACCTTCCCCTGAAGAACGCGGACGGCAAGAAGGCCGCCGAAGAAGGAAAAGCGAACCCACCGGTAGAAAAGAACATCCCGAAAACAGAAGCTGGACCCATCAAGACAGAAGCCTCGCAAACCGAACAAGGCACCACTACATCCCCAGGTGCAATCGCCGATAAAGTCGGGACCACCCAAGGCGACTCTGCCGCGAAACCCGTCGCGGCGAGCGCGTCGGCCTAAGAGCCCGTCGCCCCGTCAAACGACACCTTATTAATCGAGCGTCGTTGAAGCGGGGAAGACGTTAAAAAAAAAAAAGAAAAGAGTTCTCTTCGGCGTGGGAGGACCAAATTGCCATTTGAAATCCCTTTTGTACTAATAGCGCGATATAGAAGCCGCAGAGAACACTCCACTCATAATGGTGCCTGTGTTATAATAATGCAGACTATACATTGAAATGAAAACAAAAGTAGCAATGGTGTGATTCTACTTATGGTGATGTATCTCGCTAATGCCTTTCTGATGTTAAGCTCCTGCGTGTGCAATATACACACTGGCTGGATGTTTGTTATACGGGAGCATCTTATGGAATACCAAGGATTCTATGAACTGATGCCGAGGTTATACATAGAATTCTCTCTAGTAAATGAAGTCGCATGGAAATGCTCTCAAAATAGGTAGCGTTCCGATCAGTTAATGCGTGTTTGTTTCTGACACGCTTAAACTCCCGCAACAGCTCTACATTGTTCACATTCTCAAGTAACAGCGCAACAAAAAAGTAACAGTGCAACAAAAGAAACACCTCGAGAGGGGAGAGCTTGCATTCCAGATGAAAGAGGCTCATTTCGTTACATCAATGATACCAAGAACAACAATACTGGCATCTCCCACCCTGCGTCCCCAGCAACCCACCGGAGCCCTTCTCAGATGGCAGAGACCCTTGCCAGATCTCAATAATACGGCCCCGCAACCCCTTTGACCTGCCTCCACGCCTCCTCAAACGCCTCCACCAGCTCCGCCGGCAGCGGCCCTTTCTCGAGATTCACCAGATTCTCCTCGAGCTGGGCGGCGCTGCTGGCGCCAATGATGACAGCATCCCCATGCTCCTTCCTCAAAGCACTGTGATGCATGACCCACCTCGACGCGGCCTCGGCGGTGCTCAGGCCCAACTTCTTGGCCACGGGCCGGATGACATCGAGGGCGGAGAAGTAGGCCTCGTTCCAGTAGCGGCCCCTGAAGTTCTTGCCCTGCATGCGGTTCGGATCGAAGCGGCTGCCGGGCTCGACCTCTGTGGTGTCGCGCTGGTACTTATCGGTGAGCATGCCGCCGGCCAGGGGGGAGAAGCAGTAGAAGGCTATGCCGTAGTGGCGGAGGCAGGGCAGGAGCTCGGGCTCGACGCTGCGCTGCAGGGCGTGGTAGCAGCCTTGGTAGACGTCGGGCCGCTTCCAGCCGTTTGCGATGCAGAGTTCGCTGATCTGGGCGACTTCCCAGGCGGTGTAGTTTGAGATGCCGAAGCGGGTGAAGTGGCCGGCCTGGTAGAGGTCGTTGACGGCCTTGAGGGTCACGGCGTAGGGAGTGTTGGGCTAGGTGAGGGATCAGCAATTGATTCCCGCGAAAGGTCAATCAATATATTGGGGAAGTGGTCGCCGTACATCAGGTGCGTGCAAGTACCAACAATCCAGCTTGTCGGTTTTCAATGCTACGAGACTCTCCTCCAAGCCCAACTTTAGTCCCTCAGGCTTGTGGGAGTAGGCCTTGGGGCCGAATTTGCGCGGGCTGAGCTTGGTGTCGATGAGGATACCGCGCTTCTTCAGGTCCAATTGGCCGAGATACTCCTCTGAGGAGCCTCCTGCGTAGATGCGTGCAGTGTCGATCTCGTTGTGGCCGTGGGCTTGAAGCACATCGAGCACGGCGGCGCAGTCCTTGAGATCGTGGATGCGGGCTTGTTCGGCACCTGCAGATTTGAGTACGTGGTCAGCGCCATTCATTGCGATATATCATGGGCAACCCGAGAAGGGAAGGGGATTGTCCTTGCCTTGTCGACCAAAAGTCATGGCGCCAAAGACGACCTTGAGGGCTGTCTTGGTAGCAGGCGAGTTGGTGGTGCCATTTCCATTGGCATTTCCATTGGCATGGCCATTGGTTCCATTTGTGGTGGAGCTGCTATCGTGAGCCATTGTTGGCGTGTGATTTCTACTCTGTGTTGTCGATGATCGATAAAGCCTCAGAGGAAACTGGACGAATAATCGTTGAGCGAAGCTATCGTGGCGTGCGGTGCTTGTTGTTTTATTCGTCCCTCACGCCGTTGATCTCGCGCCTCTCGCTTCCGAACAGTCGTTCTTGGCCCCATCCTGCCGATCAGAATGCCATAGTTTCTCACATGTGTGTGAGTGAGTGTGCTCTTTCGGATTGCGGGAGGTTTGCGCGCTGTTCCCATTCTTTCCGTTGATGGGGGCATGTTGCGATTCAGCTGCAGGTTGCCAACGTTCCGACACCCGATCTTGGCGAAGGTGTGCTTTTTCCCACCGATAGATACATGATACCGGAATACCTACCGGTGACCTACCTAGGTACCTAAAGTAGGTAGAGGTACGGAGTACGCGTCCGACCAACGAACCCACATGCAGGTTCGCTTACCGCGAAAATAACCCTACCGAGGTAGGATCATTCCCGAGACGGCCACGCGGCGGGTGTAATCCTTTCCAGCGAGCCTCCACCAAGCTTCCTTGGCGGATGCTTGTGCGTGGATCCGCCACCTCCTGCCCGATGCGGGCATTTCTGAATCCCTTTAATGCAACGATGTCACATTCGAGGAGGGCGTAGTCTACATGGCCAGAAGGGGATGTTCAACGATCGTGATCGCCCGGGCGTGTCGTCCGATACGTGCGTCCCCTTCGTATCGAACTGCAGAAAATGGCAATGGCCCTCTCGATACGAGCTGTTTGCCCTTGCATACACACGATACTAACCCTGAAACCATGAAACCATGTGCATGTCCGGATCGGGATAACACCACCATAACGCAATATGCATGTTCCGTATTCGAGCCGGTACTCCAAGGGCTGTGTTTCGCTACTTGGAGTAGTTTGTCGCCTAGTTGAACGCTAGCTCGAATAATAGCTCCGATGATTACTGATGCTGCTCCGTACATAGTGGGGGCGGGACCCCACTCTGTATACCATTTTAGGTGGTAGTTATACATTCCATATTACCGCTGGCTACGCTAGTCCCAACAAGGCTAATGACATCATCTAAGACGAACCTTCAAGGTTCCATCGCAACCTGGAATAATAAGTACCAAGTGAGGTCCGTTTGCCATTTCCATCTTATTTGGCCAATGGTCACGCCGTTTGCTCTTCAACGTATCCTTCTCTGCGTTCCACAATGCCTCCACATGCCTGATATCGAACCGCCAGCGCAGCCGTGGCATTGTCACAGGACCGCAGCTTGGTCACCACCACTAGCCCGCCCGACGCATCCCGCACGCTCTGGATCATTTCCACAAGCACGTCCAGCTCGAAGGCAGGCTGGTTGCAGAGTTGCAAGCGGGATAGGTCGCTCAGGCGGGCCATGGTCTCCCGTTCGGCCTCGACAGATCCAGGCTCTGGTAGAATGGGCGGTGCTAATAGCAGAGTCGCTGAAAGGTTGTCGCGGAGGACGGGTAAATGCGCGTGGAGCTCGGCAGTAATGTGCGCAGCGGAAGAGGCTGTGAGCGGGGGTAGGCGAAGTATGTAAACCGCGCCATCTTTAACGGTCTGAGGAGCGGCAGGCGACCGCGATTGGACTACGACTCGAGGATGCACGTATTCAGGTATGCTACTCGTATTTCGGATATCGTCGTCAGCGGTTCCGGACGCGACCAGTTGCACCATGAATTGGAGCGACGTATGATTTTCTGCGAGCGTGGTTGCCGCCTCGGTGGACTGTGCTGAGACCTGCGCGACAAGGTGGTTATTGTCCTGATTGCGCAAAGGAGGCTGCTGATGTACCGACTCACATCGACAATGCAGGCGTTGCCCAAACTGCGCCAATTGAGCCTACCAAGGATGCCAGGCAGATGGTCCTCAAAGTCGCCTACGCATCGACGATAGGCAGACCATTGGCGTTGTAATCTTGTCCGTTCTGCACAAGCCGATTCGAACGACTGAGAGCTCTTGAAGGCAATCGAGTAGGCACTGTCGCCAAGCTCCTCCTGAGGCTCGTTGCGGAGGGTCGACGTGGCCATGTGCAAGGCAGCGGGAGCGCTGGTCTCGGCCAGAAACATGGTCGCATCCAGGAAGGACAAGTTGGTGACAAAGGAAGCGGACAGGGGCGTGTGTGCTATCTGGCCCACGCTAGGCTCGCGGAGAAAGCCAACGGTGGCCGTCATGCGGATGACACGACGAAGCTGCGATTCTGGTACGACGGCCAAGTCGGCAACATCCTTCATGGAGATGGTACCGGTCAAGGGGATGCATGCCAGGACTTGGAATTCTCCCAACCATCGAAGGCAGGCTAGAAGTTGAATCTGTAAAAGGTTATCAACGGGTTCTAGGACCAGGCCGCCCACTCGACATTGCGAACCTGAGTGGCAAGCTGTTGGACGAAATCGGTGGGCTCGGCCAGGTGAGTTTTGATGCGGGTTGCAATGCTAAGTATACTGCGTCTGGCACGGTACGATTCAGCGTCGGCCAACTGGTCGAGGTTGTGGTCGTAGCCTTGGTCGCCCAGGGCCTTGACAGCAATGGCGAGGTCGTTCGTCCATGTTGCGATCTGGTTGAGAGTGGTGGTCATGGTAGGCGGCATCCGATCGGTCGTTCTGAACCAAGGCCTATTAATAACACAATTGCTGTGGTTGCAAACGTTCCTCGGGCATGGCGGGGAGCAAAGCATACTGTGTACTGTGTACGGTGTACTCTTGTAGGACGGAGCATGGGCCAGAGCTTGGAGAAGCTTGCCGCAGCTTAACGCTGCATGTGGCGTTGGTAGGCGTGCTCATTATAGGCTATCCTCGGGCGAGTCTGGAATTGTTGAAGTGCATAAAGATGGTGTAACGGATATGGATGCGCCGCTCGAGCAAAACGTCTGCGGGCAAAGTGTGTTGTACCGCAAGCGGTCGGCGATAGCCATCTCGAAGCCTGAGTATGGCTGCGGCATATACTTTACTTTGTTGGGTTGGGGCCCGTCCTGTCTGTCCAGTCTGCAGTGTGCCGGTTCTCCAAACCCTAAGTGCGCGGACTGCACGTTGCTGGAAATGAGGCACACGCGAGGCCTGCTTCGGGCCGTTATCCACGCAGATCGGCGATGGATACGGGATCGAGGGAGGGGAGCTGGCGATGGATGGGGGAAAGGGACCTCAGACATGCGTGCGCCGACCCATATTGAATCCATCACCGCAGCGTTGTCCAGGAACGGCTCAGCTCCGGGGTCGGCGGGAACTCGAGGGACTACCAGAGTACTCGGTAGATACCGTGAGTCTCCATTCGTCTCAGGCTCTCTCAGCGGAGTGCGACCCTCTATCGTGGAACTTTTTGTTGGAAGTCGAGTCGAGCGGTCTGTCCTGTCAACTGCAATGTTGGCCATGGGGGGCCCGAGTGTTGGGGTTTGCGCACGGGCCACATCTCCATCGCCCAGCTCCCCCCACACACCAGCCAGACGCTGAACGGTAACAACATCCACATCCAGTCCAACCACCACCACCAGACTCACCCTGACTCACCCTACACCGGTTTTCTTTCTCCCGCAAGGGCCGGGCCGGGTCTCGCTCCACCATCTCACCTTCTCTCGCTCCTCGCATCCACATACGCCATACAGTCCAGGCCCCTGATCGTCCATCCACGTCGTCTCTGCTTGCTCGTCAGTCTCGGAGTCTCCCGCCTCCCCACCATCAGATCGTCGTATTCCGCTTCGACGCAAATCATCCATCACCCCATCCATGCTAGTCCAGCGCGTACAATATATAGGACGGCGGTTATCACACCATGTGCGGCGACCTGGTGCCAGGACAGCCCGAAGTAGTAAATAGCTGAAGCTGAGGATTCAATCCCCCATGCACGCCGCATGGGCTTCTAGCTCCACCGACATGGTACCCGTGCCCTACACCGCTGTGCCCTCGAGGCTCGAGCACCCGGCCAGCGGATGCGGCACGATACAAAGCACTCTGCCCGCTGAGCTTGCCTGTGCTTGGTTCCGTTGGCATCTCTTGGCACTGTTGTCGACCATGCCCCTCGGGTCATATGTATTAAACGTCCCTCGTCCAGTACCGTTGACCTCGTTTCCATGGCTCGACAGCCAAACCGCTTCTCAATCGCACCACAGCTATTTCCATCCTTCAACCTTACCCCGTCGGGCGCATGACCATTCGTCTTGACCATCGCTTCCTGCTTCGCACTTCAAGTCCTATCCCTTCATCATGGCAAGCTCGCAATCGCAGAGACCCGGTCTACCTAGCCCCTCGGCTTCGAGGGACGGTTCCGCTCCTCTGCCCGATCGGCCCAAGCTACGCAACAGCTGTCATGCATGCGCCTCCTCCAAGCTGAAGTGCTCCCAAGAGAAGCCGACCTGCTCGCGGTGTGCAAAACGTAACCTCACCTGCGAGTACGTTCTCGCCAAACGAGGCGGCAGGAAACCAGGTTCTCGATCAAATACCACCGAGACCCGGAATAGTGATCGCTCGAGTGCTACGCCCGTACTCGGTCGCACCGAGGCTGTAAATCTGCCGTCCCAAGCCAACCCATTGGCACCCTCTCCGTCGAGCCAAAATACCGACGCCTTGCACTTGCCGGGACTGATGCATTCTTCGACCGAAGCGAGCGGCGTTGTGGATTCGGATAGGTTGCGTGGCTTCTTTAGCCCCATGGACCAGACGCTGTCAACGGCGTCGACTAGCGTCGAACCTGATCTCAATGACTTCTTCGTTTCGCCCTTATCCTTCCCGGCCGATTTCTCCGACAGCCTTCTCTTCAGGACAGGAGACCTGTTTTCAACGGGCATGAGCTCAGGCAGTACGAGTAGCGGTTCAGAAGCGCTTTCGGCCGCGTTTCCTGGTTTTGAAGACGCCGTCTCCGATCTCTTCTCGCCCTTCGTTCCCAGTTCGACTCCTGAAAACTGGTCCTCTCCAGGCAAAGAGCGCCTGGCTTACCAAGAGACGTTTGGAGCCGGGCTCTCCTGCACATGCCTCGCCCAGGCGCTCGGGCTCATGAAACAGCTCTTCCCCCCTTCCCCTGCCAGGAGATGGTCAAGCCAAGATCTCGGTCGAACCTTCTCCGCGAGCCCCACCACCCAGGCTGTGATAGCCCAGAACGAGACCACCATCGAGGCATTGGGCGCCATGCTTTCATGCTCCTGCTCACATGACGACTACCTACTAGCAGTCATGTCGCTCATCATCTTCAAGGTACTAGGCTGGTATGTAGCCGTCGCCCGCAAAGCGCCAGGCTTGCAGAGTTCAACCACTGGTGCCTCGGGAAGCTCCTCCCCACCGGATCCAGCCATGCCAATCACCACCATGGCAGCGTTTTGCCTGGATGGTGCGGACTCTGCGCGCATGACAGCGCAGCTTGTTCTCAACGAGCTTCATCGCGTCCGACGCCTGGTTGACCAGTTGTCAGCCAAGCTCAAGGCGCGGGCATCGAAATCCGAGACGGAGACGGTCGAGTCGCCGGATTTGCATGGCGACACGGTGCTGCCGCTCTCAGCAGGAATGTATGAGCAGTTGGAGGTTGACCTAAGGACCAGGCTCAAAGCTGTTTCATGGGAAATGATTGATAGATTGAGGAAGCTATGACTAAGTAAACGCGAAGGACGTTCAACGATTCCCCATGGAGTGCGCCCAATTCCACCTGTGGAGCGCGTACCCACGTGTATCGATATCACCCGAATACAGATGAGGATAGCAATCAATAGCATTTCTCGGAGATGCGTATTCGTGCTCCCGAGCGATGATTTTTGAGCACGCTATAACGTTTATGAGACGCCCTGGCCATTTCCGAAAGAAGCCTGGTCCCCTGATGTCATCAGATCCGCCGAGACGCCGTCCCGTCCCATCTCGACAGGGCCTGCGTTCCTTGCAGCAGAAATCCACGACGCCTCCCACGCCTCCCACGCCCCCAACGCCTCGAAAACGCCTCTAGGCTCCGCCGCCACACTGCAAGTGAATATCCCCGCTCTTACTTTATTGCAGAGGCCCTCTCTTGCCCGTGGGTTTCCATCCTTGAAGCTCGCAAGCATCTCTGACCGCCTCTGTCGCCCTTCGTTCTGCCTCCGCGTTCAACGAATTGTCCGTCTCAACGAGCCATCGCTTATACACCCCAGCCTTCGTTTCGTACCGAGAACTTATTCGCCTGTTAATAATTCAGCATGGTACTCATCGAAGGCCAGGAGTACCTCTGCGAGGAGGAAAAGCGCCTGAAGCAGGACCGGGAGCGCACCGCTTACTGGAAGCGGTGGGGATCCTATGTCGCCGAAAGGCAATGGGCTACAGGTCAATACTTTCCACCCCGAACGTGTCTGTACATTGCTGACCTCTCTCCAGTGCGCGAAGACTACTCGTAAGTTTCTTCGTCACTCCATTCGCATCCCGACGCTGACCAACCTCATAGCCACGACGGAGACGCCTGGAGCCGTACGCTTCCCCCTCTATAGTGTGACAAATCACACTGACCTATGCGTAGACTTCACCCATGACATGGCACGGAAACGAGCCTTCCGTTGGGGCGAAGATGGCATCGCTGGCGTGTCCGACAACCATGGATTCCAGAACATTGCGTTTGCCTTTTGGAACGAGAAAGAGTATGTGCGGCAATAACAACTGGAAAGAAGACATTCTAATCGGCTTCAGCGACTTTCTGAAAGAGAGGTTGTTTGGTTTGTCGAATCCGCAGGGTAACCATGGCGAATCGATCAAGGAATGCCACTTCCATTTGGACAACACCCCCACTGTATGCGCTAACCACCGACTGAACTTTCCATGCTGATCCAAATAGCACTCCTATATGAAATACCTCTACAAGTACCCTCAGCGCAAGTTCCCCTACGAAGACCTAATCGAGACCAACGCGAAGCGGAGTAAGCTTGAGAGAGAGTACAACCTGATTGATACGGGTGTTTTCGCCGAAGACAGGTACTGGGACATCTTCATCGAAATTGCGAAAGAGGCGGATGACCCTGAGGAGCTGCTCTTCCGAGTTACAGCATACAACCGCGGCCCTGAAGCCGCTCCCCTACACATCGTGCCTCACGTTTGGTTCCGCAATACTTGGGCTTGGGGCCGCGAGGATCTCAAGAAGAAGCCTTCGATACGCAAGATAGGGCCTACGACAGCACATACGAAACATTACAAACTGGGCGAGCGTTACTTCCAGCTGTCCCCTTCTCCGGGAACCGGCCCTAGCGGCGAAGACGTTCAGCCGACGCTCCTGTTCACGGAAAATGAGACCAACTACAAAGCCATCTGGGATGGGGACAACAGAACTAAATACGTAAAGGATGGGATTCATCGCCGCATTGTGGATGAGGAAAAGGGAGCCGTGAATCCTGAAGGATATGGCACCAAGGCTGCTGCTTGGTTTGCTTTTGACGAGGGAGAGGGTGTTCCGCCGGGCGAGTGTGCTGTCGTGCGCTTCAGACTGTCGAGGAGATATGAAGGGTACCTTGATGAGGAGCTTTTCGACGAGATTATCGAGCAGCGTCGCGCCGAGGCCGATGAGTTCTACTGGAGGATAAGCCCTCTCCCTATCGCTGACGACCTCCGCAACGTCCAACGCCAGGCCTTCGCCGGTATGCTCTGGTGCAAGCAGTACTACCACTTCATCTGGGATCATTGGGCGAATGGTGACCCCGGAATGCCCCCTCCCCCACCGAGCCGCAAGGAGATCCGAAACAAGGAGTGGAAGCACATGTATCTCGATGATGTTCTCTCGATGCCCGACTCTTGGGAATATCCGTTCTTTGCGGCGTGGGACAGTGCATTCCACTGCATTCCTTTAGCGATGATCGACCCAGACTACGCCAAGAAGCAGCTCGATATCTTCACCCGCGAGTGGTACATGCATCCGAATGGACAGCTCCCCGCTTATGAATGGAACTTTGGGGATGTGAACCCGCCGGTCCATGCCTGGGCACTTTTCCGAGTGTTCAAGATGGAGCGGAAGATGTACGGCCGGGAAGATTGGGATACTCTTGAGCGAGTGTTCCAGAAGTTGCTGCTCAACTTCACTTGGTGGGTGAATCGAAAAGACGCGAGTGGCCAAAACATCTTCGAAGGCGGCTTCCTGGGGCTTGACAATATCGGTGTCTTCAACAGATCCGAGCCCCTGCCTACTGGAGGTGTACTGGAGCAAGCTGACAGCACGGGGTGGATGGGATTCTACTGTCTCAACATGCTTAATATCTGCTTGGCGCTCTCTACCCGGCGTCGTATCTACGAGGATATGGCCTCGAAGTTCTTTGAACACTTCATTCTCATTAGCGACGCAATGCAGTATCGCACTGGCTCCGAATCGAAGCCCCTCTGGAACGAGGAAGACGGATTCTACTATGATGCCATCTCTTGGGGGGGCCCATGGAGTCACCAAATGCCAGTTCGATCACTTGTCGGGTTGATTCCGCTGTTTGCTACGCTGACGCTGGAGCCCGAGGTCATAGACAAGTTCAAGGATTTCAAGAAGAGGCTGAATTGGTTTATCCAGAACAAGAGCGATACCGCGGAACGCAATATCGCGTCCATGAAGAAGCGAGGGAAGGGCGACCGCCTTCTTCTCTCCTTGGTCAGCGAAGACCGCTTGAAGCGCATTCTCCAAAGAATGTTGGACGAGAACGAGTTCCTTGCAGACCATGGCATTCGCTCGCTATCCAGATACCATAAAGACCACCCATACTCGATGGACGTGAATGGCCAAACCTTCCAGGTCAGCTACATTTCCGGAGATTCGGACAGCGGACTATTTGGTGGTAACAGCAACTGGCGCGGACCCATCTGGATTTGTGTCAACTTCCTTCTCATCGAGGCCCTTCAGAGATTCCACCTTTACTATGGACAAGATCTCAAAGTCGAATGCCCCACTGGTTCCGGCGATTATATGCATTTGGGCCATGTGGCCGAGGAGTTACAGCATCGTCTACAGCATCTGTTTGCGCGTGGCGATGATGGTCGTCGTGCTATCAACGGTGAGAATGAGACGCTTGATTATGACTCGAATTGGAAGGATTATCTATGGTTCTACGAGTTCTTCGATGGAGACAGTGGTCGTGGGTTGGGCGCGAGCCATCAGTGCGGTTGGACCGGTCTGATTGCCAAGATGATTCACGATACTGGGTACGTTGACACTCATCAGCCTGCTCAAGACAGAAATTCCTAATACCCATCTAGCATGACATGCCGCCTCCCGCAAACCCCGCGCACCCCCACCAGCGCCGCAGCCCACTACTTCGATGACATCTTCACAGACACCGGGCGCCCCAAGAAGCCTCACCATCTCCGCCGCTCCTCGACCGCTCGTTCAATAGGACAACGCAGCGACTGGGACGTAGGAGACGAGGAGGAGACTACGGGGCCGCTGAACCGCCAGAACTCGGTGGGGTACTTGAATGCGGAGGCAATGCAGCAGAAGGCGGAGATGGATCAGCATGTGGCACATTATGTTAGCGATCAGTTGGAGAGGTTGAGGATGAGCAACTATGGCGATGGGGATGTGGATTGTGGGGAGTTCGAGACGAGTTTGGATATGGCGGATAGTGGGAGAAACTGGGAAAAGAAAAATGGACGGAGCGGGTATTTCGATTGATTAGAGCATACCGAAATGGTTTTTCTTATGTTTGACTGGCCATGTTTTCCAGATGTTTTGGAAATACATAAAGCGTCAGAGGCTCTGATCATAGATTATCGCTACATCATATCCAGCGGAATATTAGACTTCATTTGGCGATCCTACATCTTCTTCAGTTTGAATTGTAAACTTCTAACCAGTAAGGGGTTGAAACAGTAAAATAACATTATCCTCCTCGTGGCTCATGCATGTGGCGCATGCTGAACGACGTTGCTTAGTCAACCTATAACTGGCCCTGTTTATTGCGGGGCTAATCCAAACACCTGGGCCTCTCTCTCGCCGACCCGAATGACTTCTTGAAGTACCGCGCGTTGTCGCCCTGCTCTCCTTCTACAAGGAGTCCCCTTAAATTGTCACTCGTCACCTTGCATAGTCAAGCCTCCTGTGTCATAGGTTTGCCAAACACTCCCAATCATCCCCTTCCATGCATTCCAGCTTGTATATAAGTTTCTCAGCTAACAGTGGAATGTATCGCAGGAGTCTTCGCAACGCAAGATACGAAAACGGAGAACCGGGAGAAGGGAGGAGATATGGCTGGGCTTATAACGACCATGTGAGTAAGCTCGTGGTTTCTGTTGGTACAATTTGCCGGACGACGTTGTTACGCCTTGAACCCGCCCACTTGTTGAGGAACTCCCGTGCTCGGAACCGCCGCCCACGACGTCGACTCGCTCTCTACACGGTTGTACTTTCTGGATACAGATATGGGAGTGGGGATTCTATCGGCTCATCGCATGGTCGGTCGCGGAGGTGTATCGAACGAAGGCTTAGCCAGTTCGAAGGAGGATTTGGCACCTGCTAGGCCGGAGTTGGCATATACAAGTCCACTCCAGAGAAGCGTTCACGGCCTACGAATGGCAGAGCTGGGAGCGGCCGTCATACCTCTCAAGTTGGACGCAACCGCGAGCCTCGCGCTCAGAGGTTCGGATTCAACGGACCCAAGAACACTTCCCCTTGAATACCGAGCAAAGAGCCCGGTTCAAGAGTTCACAAACTACTCCTACAAGCTACTTCCCAGCGGCCAGAAATCCCCTACCGCAACCGACCTCACGCGAGACTACGGCGGATGCTCTAGGCGAGGGATCGATAACGTCTCGGCAGTTGCTGGCATCGTCTCCTCCCCGTTCACAAGATCACTCAACGCCAAACCTCACAACAATGGATATTTTGGAACCGCAAGCTTACTTTCTTTTGTGCACAGAAACCCGCGCACGCGCGCACCGTTCAAGCCGCAGAAGTCGAATCGCGGGACGAGTAGTTGGCAGCTCAAACAGTATGCTGAGGCCACGCTGGGAAGTGGGAGTCTGAGGAAGGCGGTGAAGTTGCCCGAGGGGGAGGATAGGGATGAGTGGTTGGCTGTCAATGGTGAGGATGCATCTCCCATTCTGGTGATGTCGGAGGAGATGATGCTGACGATTGAGGCCAGTCGTCGACTTCTACAACCAGATCAACCTCCTCTACGGCTCCATCACAGAATTCTGCTCGCCGCAGACATGCCCCGAAATGAAGGCCACGGATGAGTACATCCCTCTGACCCCTCCTCTAACCCAGTTCCTCCTATCTAACGAGGCGCTCACAGATTCGAATATCTCTGGCAAGATAACGAAAACTTCAAGAAGCCCACCAAAATGTCCGCCCCGGCCTACATAGAGCACCTCATGACGTGGGTCCAATCCAACATCGACAACGAAGCCATGTTCCCGTCTCGCATCGGCGTCCCCTTCCCCAAAACCTTCCCGTCGCTGCTGAAGAATATGTTCAAGCGTCTCTATCGCGTGTATGCGCATATCTATTGTCATCATTACCCCGTGGTGATCGAGCTGGGCCTGGAACCGCATCTGAATACGAGCTTCAAGCATTATGTGCTCTTTGTCGATGAGCATGGGTTGAGTGGGGGCAGTCGGGATTTTTGGGGGCCGCTGGGGGATTTGGTGGAGAGTATGTTGAAGAGTGATTAGGGGGACGTTGGGAGAATCACGGGGAGAATGGGAGGGACGAGGGACGTGAGGAAGGACGATAAGGAGTTGCCCGCTTGCGCTGGCATCGATATTGACATTGGCTTCTCTGAGCGGGTCTTTATGCATGGCTATGTCTTGTGGCGTTTGGGCGAAGTGGGGTTGTGACTGCATGATTAGCGAGCATATTCGCATTGGGAGGGTATGGGCAGCGATATGGTAGAGTCTCTGGGGAGTCACTTATGCAATCCGGATGGATGGACTAATGATGATACATGGTACTACTTCACCTCAGACACCCTGTTGCTCTTCTAGCCGCCACCACTTGGTTGCCTGATGTGGTATGCATGTCCCTGGCGATGGCACAGTGTCGAATGCGTGATTAGAAACAAGCAGATGAACGAATCATTCCGCGCCCATACATATGCTATAGAGTATATATCTGCATGTTTTTTCATGCTGCCAATCCCGACCGGATGACGAGTTTCCGAACCTAGGGGAGGATAAGATGGAAAGAAAAAGGCCATCTATGATACAAGATATACAACAACACCGGGCTCCAGAGACCCAACCCACCTACCATACTATCGGAGGGCACGCATACCCGTCATGACCCTTGCTTGCTTGCCATACAAAATGCCAAATCTACTCCCCCTTCCCCCTCCCCCTCCTCATCTAATATTCCACCAGTAAACCACAGCGTCTGCCTGGGACTCCCTCTCCCTCCAGCCTTCCCTACCGCCTACCTACACCCTACCGCCTCACCCTCGCAGCCTCCTCGACAGCACCCCCCTCATCCTCACTGTGCACCCCAAACCCGTACATGGTCTTCTTCTTCCTGCCCCTGCGGTCGCCGTACGTCTCGTCAAACTTGCGGATGGCATTGAGGCTGTGCATGTTCTCGGAGATGCTGGCGCTGACCTCCTGCAGCGCCCGGTCGAAGTGGCGCTTCTGCAGGATACGCCGAGGGGGGAACGTGTAGTGGCTTGCCAGGGCGGCGGTGAGGATCGGCGGGTGCGTGGATGTCGTTGATGCCGTTGAAGTCGTTGATATCGTTGGAGTTGACGTCGTCGAAGTTGCTGATGCAGACTCTGTCCCGGAAGTAGTAGCAGCAGCAGCAGGGGCAGCGGGACTAGCCCCCGAATCCGCCGCACTCTCCGCCGTCTCCGCCGCCTCCGCCATCTCGCCCTCTCCCTCGACCGTCGCCTCGCCCGCCTCCCTCGCCAACTCGGCAATCCTCTTCGTCGCCTCAACAGCCGCAATTTCATTCTCCTCCCTCACCGCCGCCAACGCCGCGAAAACAACCACATTCTTCAGATCGCTCCCGCTATACAGCGGCGTCCGCTTGGCCAAATCGTCCAGGTCGACCTCGGGCGCCACCTCCTCGCCCCGAAGATGGATATTCAATATCTCCTTGCGATCCTCCTGTTTCGGCAGGTCGACGAGCAACCGCCGCGGCAACCGCCGTATGACGGCGTCGTCCATATCGAACGGCCGGTTCGTCGCCACCATGACGAAAACAGACATATCCCGCAGCCCATCCCACTCCTTCAGGAACTGGTTCAGCACGTCCCTGTGCCCGCCCCTCTCGTGCCCGGCATCCCTCGTGCAGAAGATCGCATCCGCCTCGTCCAGGAACAGCACACACGGCGACAATCTCCTCGCCAGCGAGAACGCCGCAGCCACGTTCTTCTCCCCTTCACCGACGTACTTGTCCATGATTTGCGAGCCCGAGATCTCGAGCATAGTGGAGCCGGATTCCTTGGCGACGGCTTTGGCGAGAAGCGTCTTTCCTGTTCCCGGGGGACCGTAGAGGAGGGCTCCCGAGATCTTTTCCGTGGCTAGGACACCGTAGTTAAAGGCGTCGGGGCGGAGGAGCGACATCGATGTTATGGAGCGGATGGCGTCGACCGTGTCCTTGGGGACGTGGATCTTGTCAAAGGTGGTGTTTATGTTATCGGCATCGACGATGCCGGAGAGGAGTCGCTTCTCGTAGGGGTTTAATGACTTTTCGATGGCTGCCAAGTTCTTCTTCTGCGGTTTGGAGGGCGACGATGATGAGGACGTGGACGATGATTTGTCCTTCGTCTGGGCCTTTTCATTCTTCGGCGCGGGCTTTTCGAACATGGCCTTCAAGCGGTCCATGTGCTCCCGATGCTGAGCCTCTCTCTCCTTCTCTTGACGTTCGCGGTCGCTGGCGTGGAAGTTGGCAAAGTTGTATTTGACCTGGTCGCTTGCCTGCAGTAGGCCCATGGCGAGCGTTACATGTGCCCAACTCAGCTGCTCGGCATTCGAATCCAACAGGCGGAGGCCAAGCGCTGTGAGTGCGATACGATGGACCGAGTCGTACGACAGGACGCTCCAGAAGTACTGCTGAGGGAAAGTCGAGCTAAATCTACGTAGGCCTTCCCTATTGCGCTGCAAGTCTGCGAGGTTGGCAGTGGCCTGCGGATCCAAACAGCGAAGCATGTCGTGAATGTGCCGCAGGTTGATATCTCGGAATTTCTTCTTCTCGGCTGTCGAGAGACTCATTTCCAACTGGAAGGCCCGCCCAACGGCCTTGAGCTCTGCGTTAGCGTCTTCCTCGACGCTTCCGGGCGTCACCACAATGGTGCGATAGAAACCGTCACCGCCTTCGGACTGGAGTTGGTGGAAACCAGACGGCGAGATTTCAGGAGTGAGGTCCTCGGAGCACGTGGTACCGAGAAGCATCACGCTCTCCCCGGCGTTTCGTTGCTTGCGTACGATTTCTTCAAGCTTTTGCATGATTCGACTGCCGTACTGCGTAGCGTTCAGCTCCTTGATATCTTTCACGTAAATGATCTTCGGGGTCTTAGGAACTGCTGGTCGACGGGAGGATGGTGTGTTGTTCAGAGTCAGGGAAAGGGCATCTTTGACGTCGGCGGGCAGTGCAGTGCTGAAATCGAGTTCAGAGGCGCCACTCTCGAAGGAATAGTCGAATAGCTGCGGTTGTTCCGTAGTCTTGGACTCCGGTGACACGGTTGATCGTGATCGGGTAGTAGAGGCCAGCTTCGCCGGAGCGGTGATTCCCCGACTTCTCTTGAGCTCGTTTGTGTCAACAAGAGCCTCAAGAAGAGTTGAAAGCTTTAGATCTTCCAACTGGACCTCGCTCGTCGACTGACCCCGAGAGGATTGGAAGGATGACGCGGCACTATCTTCCACCAAGCCAGTGCTGGCCGATTGCCGGCTCTTCAGCGGTTGAGACGGACGCTTGCCGTCTTCCTTCCAGACGATATGGAACTTGATTGGACCTATCCCAAGTGCAGGCTCCGGTTCCTCCTCGACTGTTTCCTCTTTCGGCCATAAGTCCATCTCGTCGGCGAAACTGGGTCCATATTTGTAGGTTTCATAACCCAGCGAGCGTATCGAATCGGGGGATGGCTCTGGACCCTCTCCAAGATAATCACCTGCGAGCTGTGCGAGATCCTGAGCGTTGAGCGTAACAACATCGGCACCGAACTCAGCGGCAAGAAGCTGGACTGTGCTATGGAGAACCGTTTCGTAGTCATTCGAGGGCGAGTGTAGGATTAGGTTGGTCTTAGCGGCAGGAAAGGAATGGGTTGTTGCAGGCTGAATTGTGGACAAGGAGGCAGCCATTGTAGCTCGTATCTCGGCGAGTAAGAGGGGTGATATCCGGCGGCCATCCTGCAATAACTTCGTCCTCATTTTCAGCTCCATCGCAAGATCTCCTTCCCCTCTCACGCCGGAGGTGTCTTCAGGCGCGGCGCTTCCAGCCTCCTGCCATAGCCCTACTCTTGGCTCCTCTCCCCTCTCCAGCGCCTTGACGAACTCTTCGTCATCCTCTCGTCCCATCCTGCGTGCAAAGTCGCGCGCCAACATTTCCCTATGCTCCTTCGACAGACCTTGCCTCCATAGCGCCTTGATGATCTGGGAAATCGCCTTGAAAGCGGCCGCATGCGTCGAGACCGGAATTGAAAGCGAAGCTTTCTCCCCAGAAGCCTTATGCTTCAGCTCCAGCGTGCAATCACTCCGCCGCGCCAGCGCCCGCTGCGGATGCGCATCTTCGCGCAATCGGACCCTTCCCTCTAGGAACCAATCCGGGATATAGATGGGCGGCAGGCCATGCGCCCGATTCCGCCGTTGCGACCTGCGCAGAGCGGATGAGTACCGTCGGGCCAGCTCCCTCGATCGCTGAAGCTTCTGCGCCAGGATCTCCGGGTCCTCGATGGTCTCCGGGGCTTCTACATGGTCCGCCACGCTGGACTTCTCACGGCTCTTCTTGTCCGCATTGCTGGCGTCAACGTTGGTATTATCGGGGGTCGGTGTGGGCGTCGGCGTGTGAGCAAGGAATCGTGTCGAATGGAATGACTGTACTCGAGTAGTCTGTGGATAGCGACGGCCGTTTATGAGGCGAGCAGGTCGGGCTCTGGATGATGACCGCAGTGCCGGTCGTATGGCGACATACATAGCACTCTGACGAGCCCGCAAAGCGTGGCTTGCGAGTAGAATGCAGGTCGAAAGGAGGAGGTGGGGGGGAGCGCGGGAGAATGGCGAAGAGGTCGGTGGTTTGCTGGTTCGTTGGGCCTGAGATCCTTTGCCTGGCCGGTGCATGGATGTGGCTGTTCAGATGTTTATGCCAAGACTCCGGCTAGACTTCCTCCAACCTTAACTCGACGTCCTCGGAAGCAAGGACTAAATGGCGGAGCGCGAACAGACTATAATAATAGAGACCAGCCCGGAAATGGTCAAATGGTATGCCACGATTACAGAAAGACTCGAAGCAGATGCAGTCAATCATTGCCGTATTGAATATGTAAGCTGTTCACATCAAACAGTACAAAAAGGGAGCGGGAATATGCCGAATCAGCATCACCGATGAGTTCTTAGGTAGCGTGATAGGCCATAAAGCTTAGATCCCGGAAGTATAGTATGCTGAGGGAGACATCACAAAGGCCGTAGATCTACTGTGTATGAGCCTGATATGGGGGTCGGCAAGCTTGGCGTTATGGCACCGGTATGCAAAGGCGGCTCGGAGGCTCCATGTTCTACAGAGTACTCCCGGATGCCGCGAACAGCACTGTGCCCGGGCCATGTTCAAGTTTAGTTGTAAGTTAGCAGAAAGTCGTGGGTGCCGGTTTGCATGAGGAGGGTGGGATATGAAGTAGGAGGCGGAACGGAACATCCTTTAGCCGAGCGGCTAGCCCACTCCAGTAAAGTACTCAGCTGCCCCTGCCAATCCAAGGATCCCAAGCCACTGCGGCGCGACGATCGCTGCTGAACTCTGTTGAAAGCAATCATGGACGCCCATAAACCTGCCGCGCCCTCGACGGCTGAGCCTTTCACTCTTCTGGTCTGTCACCTCTTTGCTGCTCCCAGTCTCCAGTTTCTTCACAATTGGCCTGCTCTCGCGCCTCAATTGCGCATAGAACCCGTCTGGAGCCCGCACCGCACCTTCCCGTCCCCCGACATTCCTCCATCTCCGCACCAACCGCGAGCTCCCGAGCAGGCGCGTCCGCCATGACGACGAGTTGATATGTTTGCCTCCGCTCACCAGCTTTCTCTCCATCTCCACTGGTGCTCACCATGTCTCTCACCCCCTCCAATCCGCGGATAATGAGTCCGGCCTGGGGAGGGAGCATCAAGCTAACTCCGTCAACTTCACCCTACCACAAGACCACACCGCTACGATCCCCGGTCAAACTCAACCGGTCAGAAGCTACTCTCTCACTAAAACAGGTTATCGGCAGCACCACCACCTCTGCCAATGCATTCGACAGCTTACCTCCAGGGCGTTGCTTTGCCTTTACCGCTGGCGCCGCTGCCGTCGTAGCCAATGTTGACAATGGACGCATTGTATCCCAGCGATTCTACCGCGCTCGACCTACGGCGAACCCGATAAACCCCTCCACATCTGTATACGGCGGACCTTCCACACCTACGCAAAACGAGGGTCGAAGTCGAATGACCACCACTTTACGTGAAGCTGGTCTTGGTGCTTCCCCCCTTCCGTCGCCTGCCACTGACTGGAACGAATCTCCCGGAAGCAAAACCTGGTCAGCCAGAGAGCGGGTCAAAGCAGCTACATGCGTTTCCTTCAGCCCGGATGGGCGTTTCCTTGCCGTCGGAGAGGTTCTTACCCATCGCCCTACCTGCGCACGACACTGAACTAACTCTGGTAGACTGGCCACAAGCCACGCGTCCTCATATTCTCGACTGTTTCTGATGCACCTTCCGATACCCCTTTATCTTCTCTTTCTGATCACACTTACGGCGTACGATGCGTTGCATTTAGTCCCGACTCGCAATATCTGGCGAGCCTGGGTTCAGCGAACGATGGCTTTCTTTATGTATGGAGTATAAATTCGCGAACAGGTGCTGCAACTCTCCACTCAAGTAACAAGTGCACCAGCACTGTGAACCGAATGGTGTGGATGGGCAATAACCTAGTTACGTGAGTGACCTCGTCGCTGAAGCGTTCACGCTCTCGGGGCTTGTTGTGTCACGTTATCGGAAACTGACAAGGACCAGCGTCGGTACCAGACATGTCAAAGTCTGGCGAGTGGAAGAGAATCCTGCATCGACTCGCAGTGTCAAAGTCCGGCAAAGCGACGTCTCATTTCTACCCAATAGCACCCACAAGACTCTACCGGGCAGGAACTGTCTGCTCGAATCGTTGCTTGAAGCCACTTTCACAAGCGTTGTTGCTGTGTCTGCGTCAAAAGCTATTGTGGCATCCGATAGAGGCGATATCTGCCTGATCGATGATACCGATGGGACTCAGCGATTCTCCAAAGTGGCCGAAGCAGGGTTTGCGGTCACGGCTATGGCGATAGATGATAGGGGCCGACTACATGCCGCCGGCAGCAACGGGGCCCTCAAGTCATTGGACGTCAAGGACATCACAGAGGCAAGCACGCCTCCCTCGTCGCCCGCCTTTCGAGTGCGCTCGCCAACGATCACGCTTTCGACGAGCGCGACCAACATTCAGGCAATAGCTGCATTAACTGAGCACCTTGTCACCATCGATGCGCAGCGCACCATCCGGTTATCGCATCTTTGCTCCACAGACGACGAAGGAGTCATCGGCGAAGTGGTTCAGAAACTCCCCGCCCATGGCGATTCTGTGCTTGGGGTGGCGGCACTCGTGAAACCCAATGTCCCGGATGCGTCGTACTATACCTGGTCCGCGGAAGGTTTGATTTTGTTTTGGGGACAAGACGGCCTCTGCAAGGGCTCATTGGAGGTGGAACTTGAGCAGCTGGATCCTTCTGAAGCGGAGCGGAACGAACTCAGAATTGTCAAAGCCTCTGCGGACGGAAGTTACCTTGTCACAGGCGACCGGTATGGTGTTCTTAGGTAAGTCACTTGGAGGCCGTGGCCTGTACACGCTGATTAATCTTCATCATAGGATTATTGACTTCTCGTCCCGCAAAAGCAAGATTAGCGTCAAAGCTCATGCAAGTGAGATCACTGATGTAGCAATCTTCGAGGCGGAACAACCACCATACGTTGCCTGCTGCGCCCGAGACAGGACAGTTCAGATATTCAGGAGGTCGAATGATGAGTGGGACCTCCTGCAGACGCTGGACGAGCACGTAGGTGCTGTAAGCGGGGTCACCTTTTCCCGGGATGGGACGCGATTGGTATCGTGCTCCTCGGATCGGACATTGGTCGTTCGTGGACGTGTATCTCGTGACGCAGATGGCAATTCTGAGAGCGCGTTTCTCATCCTGCGAACAGTGGTGCTGAAAGCCACTCCGGTCTCCATAGCCTGGCATGCTGACCTCGACGATGTCCTTCTCGTCTCCACCATCGACCGGCAGGTTCATCGATACGATCTCAGAGATGGCCAGCCTTTGGGCAGTTTCCGCGCCTCGGATGGCGAAGGGGGTGATGCTGTAGTCTTATCATCACTTGCGCATATTCGACGTCCCCTCGCTGCTCCGTTGATCGCTGGAGTATCCAGCACTGACAAGTCGATACGCATATACGACGAAGCTGGAACTCTTGTAACTCGCGACTGGGGTCACACGGAAGGAGTGACGGACTTGGCCCTTCTGACCAGCTCAGATGGTCTCGTAGCGGACGATGACAATGGCCAGAGGTCTGTTGTTACAGTTGCCGTGGACGGTACCATTTTTGTCTGGAACTTGGAGCTTCGATCCCCTCACCGGCCAGATGCGTCCAAGTCGATTGATCTCGGGTCGCCGTCTACGCCAACGAATCCAGAACTGTTGGCAAGCAGACCACCTCTCCGGCGCGTCCTCTCGCAATCTGAACTCGCGCGCTTCCAGCGCTCTCCCGATGAGGACCAGAGTCCTACTATTCCTACTCCAACCGGCAGCCGTTCCCCCAAACTCCGCAAGAGGGTGTCCAAGTTCTCCCTAAAACAGACACCAAAACTAGACCCCTCGCCGATGCCCAGCAAAGATAAGCCAGCATCTGCAGCGTCAACGACGACCATCCAACCCGCCACTCGCCGCACCTACAGAAACCCCTCTCCTTCCCCACCTAGTCCCCGCCACCATCCCGACATGAGCAAACGCCGCGCCTCGATCGACGTGCGCGTCCGCCCCAAACCTTCAACCAACGAATTCGGCAGCATCAACTCGGCCACTGAATCCCTGATCCGTACTCTTCGCGGCTATCGCAAGCGTCTCGCCAACTGCACGGACAATCTGAGTAGCGAGCTTGCGAGGGAAGTGGAGAGGGAATTGGCGCATACGGCGCGGTTGGTCGGGGAGCGGGCGAAGAGCGGGGTGGATGAGGAGGTGATGGTCAAGTTGCTGGATCGGTATTCGGAACGGTTGGTCAGTTTGCTGGACGAGAAGATCAGTGCGAGTGTGGCGAGGAAGGTGAGGGAGAATAGTGAGGGTGCGAGCGAGCCGTTGATCTCCCCGGTCTTGAAGAGAGAAGAGGAGGGGAATACGAGTGGCGATGGAGGGGCTGCTGAAGGGAAGGTCGAGGGCACGGATGATGATGAGGTGGAGGGGACAGATGTGGATAGGGATGAGCGCGAGGGGACGCCGTCGCCGACGAGGCAACTGAGGGCTTATTAACTGATGAAGGATTCGGACTGGAGTATGCAATGGAGGGATCGGCTATTTATCTCACCGGGCATCCGGGATTCAAGGCGTTTGGGACGAGGATCACTTGATGCGCCCCAGCACGCTCACGAAGGGCGTTGGGAAGGAATCAGGGAGGATGCCGGGTTCTAGGTATCATGGACCTATTTACTAATCGCACCAGTAGTGTTATTTAATAGCACACTGCATTAATACTATTTCTTGACTATTCACTGCGCAGTACGGAGTAATTCGGTCAACATGATTGTGATCAAACCCTTGTTCCTCCCTTTTCCCGCGTCCCTTTTGACATCCCATCCCATCCCAGCACATCATCCCATGGCATTATCATAGACATGCATGTAAAAAACGTCTCTAATCTATTTTCTAGATGCCGAACGACACACCTTCCTTGTACATACGTACGTACGTGATGAGTTGATTTCTCGCCTCTCGTTTTCCTTTCTTGTTCAAGGGCAGATTCGGCTCATCAATCGTGGGGGGCTCACTCAGTGAGGGAGACACGAAAAAAAGGCAGACAGAGAACACACATGGAAGCGGTGCGGCAGACAGAGAACACACGTGGAAGTGGTGGGGAAGTTTTTCACTTGCATGTACATTCACACATACATCTCTCTGTGCTTGTGCCGTGGTGTTCAGTAGAGTATCTATCCAACTAAACTCACTCGCTCCCTCTAACTGCACCCAACTGCACCCATCTCCTCTATCCATCTACCTATCTACAACAAAACAACAACCTTGGAACTAAACGACGGAAACGCCAGCGCCAGCCTCCCTCGCTCCCCACCCACCCAAGTCATACGTTCGTAGCGAATGCTGCGTGCTTTCGCCCGCTTCTATCCCAAAAAGCGAAGCCCAAGCCGGATTTTCCCCCTCTCCCTCTCCCTCTGCCAGAGCAAAACGCCGCCAAAAATGATAAAAGAGGAAAACGAAGGAAGCAAAAACCAAATATCCTTAAACCAATGCAATGCAACCCCCAGATATGAACAACAGATGGCCCAAACCCGCACTCCCCTTACGCGTATCGCACGCTCTCCCGCCGCTGGTACATGGGCGGCGGCGGCATGGGTACATTCGTCCCCCCTCCTCCTCCTCCTGCTCCTCCTCCTCCTCCTGCTCCTCCTCCTCCTCCTCCATTCCCCCTTCCTCTCCCCCTCGCGCCCACTTCTGGAGGTCCTCTAGGCGCTGCAGCACCTCGTCGTCCACCACCACCACCACTGCGGTAATTCGCCGCATACGCCTTTGACCTGCGTCTACGGCGATAACTCTTTACGCAGCAGCCGAGGATGGACAAGACGAGGACGCCGCCAATGGCGGACCCGACGGCAATGACTACCGTCTTGTGGCGGTCAATCCACGACGAGATCTCGTTTGTGACGGAAGAGCCCGCGCAGCGGCCCTGTAGAGAAGGAATTAGTGAACCATTCATTCATCATGTCTATATCCTCCACCTGGCCAAAGAAACCTGATATATCGAGGATGGGAAGAGCGAAACAAAGACGGGGAAGGGATTTGTTTCCGGGTCCAAAAGCGGGAAATTTCATCATTTCAGCACTTACATTCTGGCACTTCCCCCCAGCCCCACACTCGGTCCCGTCCAAAAAGTTCTGCTGCATCCCATAACACACGCCGCGCCCAAACTCGGGACTCGCGCAGCTGAGCATGCAATTGCTGCTGTCGCACGCATACGTATCGTTGCCCTGCGTAAGACTGCCCATGACTGTCTTGCACTGCTGATCCCTCGACGTACACTGGCCGCTCGCGCACCTGAGCCCATTGCCGCAATCCGTGCCGTCGGGCGTGGTCTTGTCTTCGGGGCAGTAGGGACTGCTGCCTGTGCACCTCTCCTCGGGGTCGCACGCGGAGCTGCTCGGCCGGCAGACGGTCGACGATGAAGCGAATTGGCAGTTTCGGCAGCAGTCTTCGTTGGAGTCGTCGCAGACGGCGTTGTCGCGGAACTTGCACGTCTTGGGGTCGCAGCATCGGTTGTTGCCGCAGCCCTCGGGGCCGCCGCAGTCGCACTCTTCGCCCTCCTCGACGATGCCGTTGCCGCACGTTTGACCGGTGACGGTGATGACGCCGCGGTTGTTGGTGAGGCAGGCGGAGGAGACGCTGTTGCGGCCCAGGGCGGAGCAGATGTTGCCGATGGAGCAGGCGGAGAAGCGCGTGATGCCTTGGGCGGTGGAGGGGTTCATGATGAAGCCTTCGCCGGCGTCGCAAGTGGAGCGGCTGAGGGGGCAGCATTGCTGTGCGTTGACCAGATCGGAGTTGCGGCAGGCCGAGGCCGTGCAGTCGTGCACGGCGCCGAAGGTGTGTCCTGTTTCGTGACTGGAGATGTTGGAATTAGCATGCAACTTCGAAGAGCATCGAAGATGGGTTCACTCACGCAATGACCTGCCACTCCGTTGAGGTCCTCACCACAACATTTGCTCCGGCGACGGCCTCTCCCGGATTTCCATTTGGTTGAGACCCCGACTTACACGCCTGGCCCAGCCACGCCAACCCAACCGCAGACTGGGTAGCGCACGTGCTGAGCAGCGTCCAGTGCGAGAAACTATCACTCTGCTGCCCCCTCCACTGCGAAAACAGATTCAACCGTTTCTGGATATCCACGTCCCCTCCACAAGCCTGATTCCACGGCGTCGCCTGCTGCACCGTAGTCGGACACTGGGGTTCCGTGACGACCAGATTCGCCAGGCCCAGCGAAATATTGAAGGTACTCTCAAAGAGGTTGGATGCCGAGTTCATCTGCTGGATGATGTTATCCCGGGCTGCGTCGGTATTGTCAAACGCGGCTCGATAATTGCAATCCGCAGCCACGCCCACGAGCGCCACTTTCCTGGTCTGCGGACAGCCCGCCGTGCTGCCAATGGTCAAGGCGAGGTTGACGCCAGCGCCGTTGCCGCCGCCGGGGGGATCGCCGTCGAGCTGGCGCTTTCCGAGGAGGGAGGAGAGGGGGGAGAAGAAGCGGTTGGGAGTAGTAGCAGAATCATCTCTCCGTCTCATGCTCGCATAAACCGGATGGTCCAGATCCATATTGAACCCCAACGAATCGCTCGCACACCCAACTCTTTCACCCTCCTCTCTCTTCCTAAGTTCCATATTCTCTGCATCAGACTGCATATCCGAGTCCCGAAACAAAAGCATAAACTCGTCATCCTTCAAGTCCACGTCGGGATCCCGCTCATCCCTCGTCTTCTTATAGTTGCTCGCCAAATGAACATGATGATGGTCATGGTTGACGGTGAAGGCGCCTTCGAATAGTGGCTTCGCGCCGTCCCGTCGGACCGATACGCGGGCCCATCCCACATTGTCCCAGCGGTTGGCGCGGCGCACCCACGCGGTGCCTTTGTAGACCTTGTGTTTTAGCCGGTCGATGGGCTCCTCTCTCGTGATGTGGCCGGCGGCATCGACGTACGAGATCTTTGCGCCTTGGACAAAGACATCGTGGTTGGGCTCCAAGCTGAGGCGGTACCTGGTGCCTGAGACGTCGAAGGTGAGGTCGAATGTTGAGACGGCAGTGACACGGCTGGTCGGGGTTAGGATGGAAGGGTTTCGGATGAGGGATACGGAGCGGAGGGGATTTCGGGCGGTGGAAGCGGCGCTGGCGAGGGAGGAGAGTAGGGCGACGACGGTGGCTGTTAGGATGACCGAGACGGCCCGTTGTATTATCAACATATTACTGCGCAGTAATGATTGGAAGATGGCGAACGCTCCGTCGAGGAGTCGTTCGGGGCGGAACAAGCAGTGGGGGAGAGAGGATTATGTAGCGGTGGGCGCAGCGAGCGACATGGGAAGAGATCCTGGAATCGTGGGAAAACCGGGAAGATTGCGCAGCGAGAGGGCGATGTGTAGAGGATGGAGAGAGAGGGTACGACAAGGAAGGACAAGACTACGGGGTATGGCGGAGCGAATGCGATGGGGACGAGTTGGGATGGGTCGTCGTAATCGGACTTGCCCAGGTGGAGCGTTGCGTAGGCCCCGGCCAACTTCTTTTCTTGGCTCAACGCGGACCGGCAGCCACTCCAGCCAGCCACTCAGGGCGCAGCAGTGAGCTCCACTCCAACCCATCTCAAACGGGCCGTGTGCCAGCAACGGCTCATGAAAGGGCTTGCTGAGACAAGTCAAGTGCTGCGCCCGTCCAAAAAACGCTGCCCGCCTCCTTCTTTGTCTCTCATCCGAACGGTTCCCACTGCGGGGCCTTGGGCCTTGGAGACGGATTCGCATTGGACGACAGAAACAGTATAAAAAAGTAGGCGGGCGCATTTGGATGGATATGATGGATATAATGGATACAATGGACATACGGAGCACAGAGTACATAGCGACCCATAGCCTACATAGTAGACAACTACAACTGCATCGCACAACAGAAAGGATTTGTTCCTGCTCGCCATCGCTCGAACCACTCTCCCCGCCGTTCCGGCTACCATCCGCTACATCGCTTTGCTTCGTTATACGTACATATATAGGGTCTTCAACCCTTCCTATCGTCAACATGACATCTGCACTCGAATAAAATCATTCATCATTTGTCGTCCCCCGTCTCCTTTTCCCCTTCGTCCCTCAGTCCACCGACCTCTATTTCTTCGCCCGGTGCACCGTGTCGATGATCTTGCCGACAACCGATGGATCCGAGAGCTGTCAGACCGTTAGCTGTCTTGTACGCGTCATCATGCACCTCTACACTTCCCCACACCGTGGAAGAGTGGCAAACGGGCGGAAAAAAAAAATTGGAGCATTTATAATCGCAACGCTTGGGATGCTTACCGTCGACGTGTCGCCCAGCTGGTCCTCCTCGCCAGCCAGAATCTTGCGCAGAATGCGGCGCATAATCTTCCCAGACCGCGTCTTGGGCAGATCGGGAACGATAAAGACGGCCTTGGGTGCCGCAAAAGGTCCAATCGACTTGCGCACCTGCAGAATCAGGTCCTTCTTGAGCTGGTCCGTGGGGTCGTTGCCGTCCTTGATGGCAACAAAGGCGTTGACGGCTTGGCCAGTCAGTTCGTCATGGATACCCACCACGGCGGCTTCAGCCACAGCAGCTGTGCACCATCATCAGTATGGCTGTGCTTTATCTCCAAAATTCAACAGGGTGGCTGCCTTACCATGCTCAATCAGCGCCGCCTCAATCTCCGCAGTCGACAACCGGTGTCCAGAAACGTTGACAACGTCGTCGACACGTCCACGGATCCAGTAGTAGCCTTCGTGGTCACGTCCGGCACCATCGCCGGTGAACTGGTCATGGCGTCAGCATCCAGCCTCTGTGTGCGCCGTCTGTTTGTACTCACGTAGTAGCCCGGGTACACGGTCAGGTACGTCTCCATGTAGCGCTTGTGCGCTCCCCACACTGTGCGGGCCATGCTGGGCCACGGCTTCTTAAAGGCAAGCACGCCCTCGACATCGTTGCCGTGGATCTCCTTGCCGGAGACGGGATCGATGATGGCGGGCTCGATGCCGAAGAAGGGGAGAGAGGCAGATCCAGGCTTCGTGGGGGTAACACCACCAAGGGGTGTAATGACGTGAGAGCCAGTCTCGGTCTGCCAGTATGTCTATGATACCCGTTAGCGCCCGACCTCATCAGGTTCAATGTCTCGCGGCTTACATCCACAACGTGTGCCTCCTCCTTTCCGACCACCTCAAAGTACCACTTCCAGACCTCGGCGGCAATGGGCTCACCCACGGAGCCCAGGATACGCAGGCTCTTCATCTGGTGCTTGACGTGGTGGTCACCCGCACGCTTCAGCAGACGCAGCGCAGTGGGCGCAACGTAGAACTGGGTGACTTGATACCTCTCGACGATGTCCCAGTAGCGCGAGAAGTTGGGGTGGGCGGGGGTGCCCTCGAAGACGACGGTAGCAACACCGAGCAGGAGCGGAGCGTAGACGACGTAGGTGTGGCCAGTGATCCATCCCACGTCACCACCGCAGAAGAAGATGTCCTTGTCGTGGATGTCGAATACGTACTTTCCGGTCGCGGCGGCACCCAGAAGATAACCACCAGTCGTGTGCATGACGCCCTTGGGCTTGCCAGTCGAACCGGACGTGTAGAGCAGGAAGAGCGGGTCCTCCGAGTTCATGGGCTCCGGGGGAATGTAGTTGGGGTACTTTTCGACCTCCTCGTGCCACCAGTAATCCCTGCCCTTGGTCCATGGGACATCGGCGTTGGTGCGCTTGAAGACAAGGCAGTGAGTGACGTTGGGGCACTGCTTCAGGGCCTCGTCGACAATCTTCTTGGTGCCAATGACCTTTCCACCGCGCTTGCCCTCGTCCGTGGTAACGACGATCCTGGACTCGGCGTCAATGATGCGGTCGCGCAGGGAGTCGGAGGAGAAGCCGGCGAAGACGACCGAGTGGACGGCGCCGATACGTGTACAGGCGAGAAGGGTGACGATGGCTTCGGGGATCATGGGCAGGTAGACGGCGACTGTGTCTCCCTTCTTGACGCCCATCTGCTTGAGAGTGAAGGCGACCTTGCACACCTGGCGCAGCAACTCGCCGTACGTGATGATGCGGCCGTCGCCCTCGTCGTCGGCCTCGTAGATGATGGCGGGCTTGTCGGGGTTCTTGAAGGCATGGCGATCGACGCAGTTGTACGAGGCGTTCAGCCTGCCCTCGAGGAACCAAGCATTGTCGCCATTCTCGAAGCTGCCGGAGTGCACCGTCTGGAAATCGCGCTCCCAGGTGAGGAGGTCGCGGGCGAGATTGCCCCAGAACTTGTCGGGCTCCTCGACGGACTCCTTGTACATCTTCTTGTACTCGTCGAGGCCATTGATATGGGGCTTCTCATGCGGGTGCTTGCTGTGGGGGACGGATTAGCCATCATCTCTCGAGTCTCTCGGTACTTTGAGAAGTCATGACAATAATGTTTGTTGTCCGTGTCGGGGGTGCAATGAGGGTGAAATGGCTGTGCTTGGCAAGCCGCCTTACCCCGCGCCAGTCTCAAGCGGGACAGCTGCAGGCGCCGCCGCTGTCATTGCCCAGCCCGACCCCATACAGTAAGGATGCAACCCAGAAGGTGAAAAGGGAAGAGGATGCAAACTCACTCGAAGAAGGCCTTGGGGACGTGGTAAGTGTCGACCTCTTGCGCCTCCTGCACGACGGCGTGCGACGTCGGCTGGACGTTTCCCTCAGACATGCTGCTGCCGCCAGGGAATGTCTGGGTTCGGTTTGCCGTGGTGCGGGAAAATTGGAGCGTGCGAGGGGAGGAAAGATGAGACCTTTGCAGGTGCTGAGAGGGTACGACAATGGAGGGTGACGGTGGAGGGAACCTGCTTCGGCGAGGTCGGAACGAGCTCTGTGAACTGCAAAGGCGAGAACTAACTGTCAGTCAAGTCAGGCGAGAGGAGAGGAGACGAGTCGAGAGGACAAAAGGAAGCTTCTTTGGAGGAGGGTCCTTCGGCTGAGCGCGCAGGTAGTCTAGGAGGGGGAGGAATATATGTGTCTCAATTCCGGGTAAAGGGCTCGGTCGGCGCTGGGGCGGGACAGGGCCACACACTACCTAGGTACTCACTAGACTGGATGGAGGGAGAAGCGCGGATGGTGTGCTCTTGTCTCGAACAGCAGTCTGGCGACGGGGAGAGAGGCTGATGGGGAGCAGCTGCAACAGTAGAGTGCTGTCGAAGTCGTGCTCAATAATGGGCAAAAGCAAAAGAAGATGGAACGCTGGAGGCCGGGCACTGCAGGCTCAGTGCCGCTATATACATAGTACTTATGTAAATGACGATGGACCACAGGAAGCTGCCAGATGATTAGCCAGAGCAGCGAGCTCTCGTCGCCTTCAAAGCTTCAATCCAACCCCTTGCGAGCGACTGCAACTGCGGGGAGCAGAGGGCTTCGATGGCGCCCCATGGCCTCTCACTGGCCTCTCGATGACCTACAATGACGAAGGGGCCCCGACGGCGTCTTTTCCCTTTGTCGGCCGGCGCTGTGCCACCAACTGCTCCTGTTGCTCTACCTTAATTGTCTCTTGGCGGGGCTCATGTTGCTCCAGAAGCTGAATAGCTCCCCTTGGTCCGGCCAGCCCAACCAGCCAGTCACTGCCGCCGCGCCCGCCGGTTAGGAGCCCTCCCATCGTCAAATAACAATGAGGAGGATTGAATCGTCTCGTCGGTCATCATTTACTGGATGCCTTAGCGGTGGAAAAGACGGAGGGAGAAGGCCTTGTTCGGTGCTGGAGCTGGGTGAGCAAGCTGCGAAGCTCACAACGTCACTAGCTAATAGATTCCCAGCAATTATCTTCTACAACGGTATCCCGGACCATTCCCCATCCCCATCTCCAGCTTCTATACAATACACACACCGACTAGCCGTCTCCCGTTCCCCCGTACTTCCTACTGTACCCCATCTAACGAGTTTAATCTGGAGAGGAGGGGCACGGCACCCCCATGAGGGGTGAGGGGCATCGCTACCTAGGTAGTGAGGGGCAGTGTATTAGTAATATACAGTTTCCACGGTTGCAGTCTGCCGATTGGATCCATAGGATCCATTTAATTACAGTACTATTCCTAGGCCCGGACGAGCCAAGCGCTGCCGAAATGCCCAGGTCTGAACCGCCGCCCACGTGAACCCCAGATGTTTTACCCCGGAAACAGCTCGTTGGGCCTGAAGCTTCTCGGGGCTGCGGCAACCTGGGACCATGGGAGCACTGAGTTCCGAGGCCGTGGGCAAGGTGCGAGGTGCGTTCCGTAGGTCCTGAGCTGGGACTGGTCGACCGTCCTAGGTACTGCTAATGCATTCATCCAGAAGATTGGGCCTGGGAGCAGGGAAGATAATAATAAAAGGCGATTGGGTCAGTCTGATCTGGTTTTCTGCTTTCCTCTGACTCTCTACCTATGCACAGCTGGAGAGCAAAGCAAATAACTGGGACTACCCTATACTACAAGTATGTACGCTATCATCATCGCTCCATCCAATCACTGACCTTGTACCCCCAGCCTTCCCAAGTTGCCCAACCTGTTTCCCACATCAACAACCTTCCGCATTTCCCCAGTTGCTACCACAATAAGAACGTCTCTCCCTCACTGTTGCTGAAAAGTCTTGGTCCTTTTTGCCGAGACAACCGACAAGGCCGGCTCCCCAACTTATGATTTGACCATGCCCAGAATCTTTCCTCGCATTTAAGAACGTGGCATGGTTGCGTTTTTGCGCAACTCCGTGATGCATTGCAGGAGAATTGTTCCAACTGTTGTTAGGTCCGAATGAAGGTCACTATATAATATATATGGTCTGTGCCTATATACAAGATCTTGGTTATTAATACTAGCAGTGTTGACGACTGGCTAACATTGAAGTAAGCTCCGCAAGAAGCCCCGCTATTGACCGAGTAACATTGTGAACCTTGAGATCGCCATTGGAAGCTCTCCCTTTCATAGGCCTACAACGGAAGCATGTTGCCGCGGAGATACAATGGGAAGCCAGGAACGCAGACCTTAGGGTAGTCGTCATTGACCCCGCATTTGCTTTATTACTCCAGGGTAGCTGCTGCAGCGCAACAACATCATTCTGACGGGAAAGTTAGAGTTACTATTTCATGGAAGTATCGCCGTTATAGCGGTCCATAAAGTCTCGGTTACCCCCTTTCCAAGAGCGCGGTTCGGGAGAAGATTACGACGTTACACGGCAAGGGTAGCGAGACTTCACTTGGACGCACCATGCCGCAAGTCCCATGGCGCGTTCGGATCGTGGACCATCCCGGGTCGACTCGCGAAGAGATCGAGCAAGAGCCGGATTGGGAGGTGGCGCACGAACAACGTGTTGGGTATCTGAACCGGGACAATCGTAGGCCTGGCCTTACGCACCCCATCGAGGCGCGCGAGGAAGACGACTTCACCAAGGAAGCCCGAGAAAAGTACGAGCGCTTAAAAGAGGAGGCAGCTAGCGGCAGGCTTGTGAACTGGCGCAACATTATAGAAGAAGAACCAGATCTCCATTTGATACATCCGGGGAATCGGCCGTTGGGATGGAGGTACGTGGTGGATTATACAGAAGATTGGGTGAGGAATAAGCAACGTTGGCCCATGAATGTGGAGAAAGAGAAAAAGGAAGAAGAAGAGAAGAAACGAGCGGAAAGAGAGAAGGGGGCTGCTCAGGATGAGGAGCTCTGGAGACGGGGTAACGGCGAAGGAAGCAAGCATCACGATGCTTATTCAGTTGGCGGACAGGAGTCGGGCCGCCCCACCGATGAGTCCGAGCGAAACATGTCGGAATACGACAAGTTGCGGGAGCGGTATACTCCCCAGGAGATCGCCTTACTGCAGTCCATCCGGCATGAGAAGAGCTACATCGAGCAACTCGAGCAGAATGACGGAAAGGGCAAGAGTCCACAAACAAGGAATCGCACCGCCTTGTCCATCGACGAAGCTGATCAGTTCACCCCAGATAACTGGTTGCCGCGATGCCCGGACCTGATACGGTTGACTGGAAAGCACCCTCTCAATGCTGAAGCGCACCTTTCGCATCTCTACGACGCAGGGCTTATCACTCCCAATGAGCTGCACTATGTGCGAAATCACGGCGCCGTTCCGAGGCTGCTGTGGGAATTCCACCGGCTAGATGTTGAGGCTGGAAAGCTCGTACTGTCAATGGACGATCTCAAGAACAAGTTCGGTCCCATCAATATTCCGATAGCTTTGGCATGCGACGGCAACCGCCGCAAGGAGCTGAACATGATCAAGCGTACCAAAGGTTTCAACTGGGGTGCTGGAGCTGTCAGTTGCGCGTACTGGAAAGGCCCACTCGTTCGCGATGTGTTGATGGCGGCTGGCGTGGAACACCCAATGCCAGAAGCCAAACGCTACTGGGTTCACTTCGAAGGTGCCGACGAGCTCAGCGAAGGCAAATACGCCACCAGTATTCCGTTCGACTATGCCATGGATCCAACAAACGACGTCATGCTTGCCTACGAAATGAACAATGTGCCGCTGCCTCCAGATCACGGGTATCCTGTGCGCTTGATGATCCCCGGATATGTCGGAGGGCGTTGTGTGAAATGGCTCAAACGAATCTGGATCAGCGAGAAGGAAAATGACTCGCACTACCATATCTGGGACAATCGTGTTCTCCCCAGCTTCGTGACCGAGAAGGACGGAGAGTTCGCTCACGCTCTCTTCACACACCCGGATACTAAGTGCAACGAACAAAACCTGAATTCCGTCATCACAAAGCCCGCACATGGCGAAGGAATCCCTTTGACCCGAGCGCGCAAAGGCCACACGTATCGAATCGAAGGATACGCCTACGACGGAGGTGGGCACCAAGTGCAGCTCGTGGAAGTGTCGCTTGATGAGGGTGAGACATGGCTGTATTGCATCCGGAAATTTCCAAAGGCGCCGATACGGCATGGGAGCAAGTTCTGGACCTGGCTCCATTGGCATGTCGACGTCAGTATCACGCATCTGCTGCAGTCCAGGAGCATCACGGTACGCTGCTTCAACGTCTTCAAGAACACGCAGCCTCAGAAACCGGTTTGGAACATAATGGGGATGATGAACAATTGCCGGTACACCGTGAAAAGCGATATCGTACACTCACCGGATTCAGATGTCCCATCCATGCTCTTCAGGCATCCTGTTGAACCAGGAACGGGCGAGGGCGGATGGATGAAGCCTAGCGTAGAGAGACGAATCGCGAGTGCAAAGCAGGACACCGGCGCACCAAGCAAGCAATTCACACGCGAAGAGATTGAGAAGCATGATAAAGAGGATGACTGCTGGATCGTCGTGGATGGAAAGGTGTATGATGCGACGAGCGTGCTGTCGTGGCACCCTGGCGGAAAATCGGCCATCATGGACCATGCTGGAAAGGTGCACCAAGAAACCACCGATGAGTATTCAAGTATCCATGACGACTACGCGTACCAGAAACTCAATGGTCTGTCACCCGAACTCTGCATGTGGTATCCCGCTGACGTATTCCACAGAATGTGTTCTGGGTGAAGTCACCGACAAAGCGAAGAAATTCATCAAAAAGACCGCCGAAGCCGCCGCGAAAGATAGAGCGAAATCGACAGAAGGCTCGGACAATATCGCCCTTCAACAACATCGCTGGGTTCCCATCAGACTCGTCGAACGTAAGGCCATTTCCGACGACACACGTACTTACACTTTCGAGCTCCCGGCTAACACGCCGGAGCTCGGTCTTGGAACATGCCAACATATTCAACTCGGTTTTCATCTCCGCGATCGCATGCTGATCCGACAGTACACGCCCACCAGGCCCGTTCTCCCCGCTATGACGAATGGGAAGCACCATGGCCAACATGGGCGCGACAGCGAGGTCTGTGATGGAACAGGCACCTTCGACCTCACAATAAAGACTTACTTCCCCAGCGACTTGGAACCCGGTGGTGCAATGTCGAATATCCTCGACTGTATGCCAATCGGTGAAGAAGTCGAAATCCGAGGCCCAAGTGGTGGAATCGTATATAACGGCAATGGCAGCTTTAGCATCTCCGACAAGCCCTACCACTTTGACAAGGTATCCCTCGTCCTGGGAGGAACCGGCATCACACCTGGTTATTCCCTCATTGCCCGTATTCTACTTTCCGAGAAGGACACAACACGGATCAACGTCGTAGATGCGAATAAGACAGAGGCGGATATCTTGTTGAAAGACGAGCTAGACCAATTCGAGAAGAAGAGCAACGGGCAGCTGAAGGTGTGCCATGTCCTCAGCCACGCTGCAGAGGATTGGAAGGGATTGAGGGGCCATATCAACGCGCAAATTATTCGTGAGAACCTCTTCGAGCCGGGAGAAAGCGCAGGAGTGTTCGTTTGTGGGCCGCCTGCAATGATTAAGAAAGCCTCGTTGCCTGCATTGAAAGACTGGGGTTACGAGGAGGACGTCAACCTTTTTGGCTTCTGAGTAGGGGCTAGTAGCTCGGGCTCATTTGGTGCAACGAGCTGGTAGTTCCCGGTTCTTAACAGACCGGGTATACAGGATTTTGGGTCGACCAGGCTTCATAAAGTTGTGTCCGAGTCCGCACTTATTGACGAGTTTAAACCGGATATCCATGATTTTACACGCGATGGAGGCTTAGGACCATCGTTAGAACAGACTTCATTCCAGCCCACGTCTTCTTCATCCGAGTCGTACATATCGAACCACTCGTGCTTCCATATCTCCCTTTCGTGCCACGCATGCCCGTCAAAGCGCAGCCAGCCAAGGATACTCCGCGTTGCGTTTTCGGAGATGACCTCTTTCCTGCGATCCAACGCTTCGTAAAAGACGGGAACTTGTCCCGCACCGCCGATCTCTTGTGCGGGCGAGCGACTTCGAGGGATGTGGGCAACTGCCTCCTCCTCATCCAACGACTGGAATTCCAACTCATCGTTGGTGCAGTCCCAGAAGAAACCCTGATATTGAAGCCCATGGGCTTCACACTCGGCATGGACCCGTACTTCGACGTCGACATCTTCAAGGGGGGTCGCGCCGAATGGTTTCCACTGACAGACCGGAACGCGAGCGTGCTGGTTTTTCTGAGAGAGAAAGAGAAGCCGACACTCATCCGCGCGCGCTACATGTCCATGTACCACGAGAGGGTGTGATACAGGTTGCTGTATGAACGACTGGACCGTTCCCGACCAAACAGCTGCATGAAGGTCCGTCGGTATTAATCCAAACCGAACATCTTGTAAGAGTTTCTTCTGCAGGCCAAGGATCGTGCAGCCAAGCCAGAGGTACGCAACTTCGGGTGCGCGTTCCATACACATGCGCCCAAGAACGTATAGATCGTTGCCGGCCAAATGGTTAATAGCAGCTAAAGCTCCTTGGAGCCATGGTGTAACGGCGTTGCATTCTACACTGGGCTTGTAGAAGATGCCGAGCAACATAGGACGTATGCCTGTGGTGTTGCAGCTCAAGGTGAGAAGTTTGTCGAGGTGATGGCCTTGGTGTATCCAGTCATGATGCAATTGGCCATCATAGCAAGTAAATGGAAGGTCGGTGATTGCTTCCGGCTGTTGACCCGGGGAGCTGGCAGTTGCAGTGTCTGGTGGCCGCCCATGGATGGAAGCAGAAGGACGGCGGCCAGTGCAGCATGGCTCTGGTCGATGATATTATGATATTCGCAAAATCTGTTCAGATAGCTGCAGGCTTCCGAGAATGACGGGGTCATATGCGGCGAAGGTGACGCATTCATCACTCGCGATAAACAAAACTGCGGCCCGGACTGGAGACGGATTGACCATGGTGACGAGAATGAGTCCTGCTCCAAGGCCATGGTTGCTTGCCAACCCTGGCCCGGTGCTAAAACGGCTGCCCACCATCGAGTCTCTTCTGGATCCACGTTACCGATGTCTATGTTGATCGCATTCTGAAGATGACTAGTTGTAGCGTCCTGGTATGTCGCTTGGCAGTCGGTGTACCTTAGAGAGCAGGGCTCAGGAATGATCTCTGTCCAGCGAGCTGATAGAATATATGCCCACGCCAATATGAGAACAGCGAGGTAATTCTCGTCGCGAGCGAACCATGGTGGGTAGCTGGATTCGCGCTGAGCCGTCTCTGATATCGAGAGTGAAACCGGGTCCTTTCGAGTGACACCGATCCGTACCGGTTGCCGAAATGTCGGCAACCTGTGATTGCAAGTTGCTCCCGTGGATCCCCAAACGGATAAGCCGCTGGCGAAAACCTGGCCGTTGTCATGCTTCAGGCTTAGGTTGCGTGGGAAGAAGGGGTGTTGAGAAAACGCGTCCTTGGTGAAGAGGCAATAGGCGGGAGGCGGGGAGTCTTTGGTGACATGTGAATACAGCCGGGCCCATCTTTTAAAGCTTCTCTCGTAGATGGAGCGGAACTGCTCGTCACTTATTCGGATTGCGTCATCCATGTTCGAGTAGGAGGGGGCGCAGTTCGTTGTTTACTGTGTTTTAATGGGTTGTAAGGGACTGAATTGAAGGCGTCATTAAGCGCGCGGGATGCAAGTACGGAAGTGGCGGGGAGCTATCTTGGGCTGTTGAGAACGCCTTATTCGAGCAGAATGAGTATCCAGGTATGGTCAATGAAAAGCCTCGATTGCAGTGTGGGATTTGCGCAGACGCGTCAACATCGCACTGCACAAGTCGTGCGAGCTGCTGAACTGTGCTGGGTCTGGGCTCACTAACTTTATACTTAAAGAATAATACTGTATCCGGCCAGCAGAAGGCTCAGATTCAAAATTGACTCCAGAGGGTGAACAGCAGCCACTGACTTGACCGAACCAAGTATCATCAAGCATGCCGCTATCCAGCCCTGAGACTGTACTGGAAGTAAACTTATGCGTCGAGACTGCTTCCAATGATCTCTAAGTCCCTCTAAACCATCTAGTAGCTCAGACCCTCAAGCAAGTGCCACTCCAGAGACGGCAGAAGACCGTCAGTAAATAAATCGCGGCTTCGCAGGCGACACCTCCTTCGCCTTGACCTGCCACTCCACCGTCCGAACAATGCCGTCACTCTCCCCGCTCCTGACGATCCGCTGCTCATCGCTCTGCGCGTCCGCGTCTACACTATAGCGAGTCCCCTTCCAACCGACCGGATCCCTCAACTCCAATGCACCCTCACGATTCCTCTCGCCTCCATCGTCAAGATCGTGAACAGTGGCGTCCACGTCGTCCTCCAACTTGGACCTCCCGTGTCGATCTCGATTTCGATCTCGCTTCGAATACGGCAACGCGCTCGTCTTGCTCGACCCATTCCGCGTGTAGCCCTGCGAACTCCTGTAGACGTGCTGGCTCGAGCCAAAGAACGGGAAGAAACGCGACAAGATCCACTTCAGCGTCGGACCGCACGCCGCTATGGCCGCTAGGTTTCCCTCGATGTTGGACAGCGGCGTGCGCACATTGTACGGCGACTCCTGGTGCAGGGGATCATTGAGTCTGAAGATCCGGACAAAGTATGCGAGGCGGTAGGACGCTATGGCCGCGACGATGAGGCCCAGGGACATGAAGGCTATGATCATGACCTTTTGCTTGCGCGACATGTGCAGGCCGGACAGGATCCACGCTGGCATCAGGGTGACGAGGACGTCGGTGGTGATGGTGACGGCGATGGTCGAGTAGATGTATTTCTTCGTGTTGACGCAGTAGCCTGGAATTCTTTTGTCCCAGAATCTGGGAATGGGGATGCAGGACAGCATTGCGATGAGGGTGCCTGCGAAGAGGAATGCGACGTTGACCGCGAAGAGGAACCAGAGTGAAATGCGGATGGCGCGGCCGGGGTGTCCGAGCTTGATGAGGGTGAGGAGGAAGGACATTTTTATGAGGGCGAGAATGGGGTTGTACATGACGGCGTTGACGTAGCGCCACTGGTGTCTTTGGTTAGCGTTTTGATGCTGGCATTTGCTGGGTGGATGGACGATTGGTGGGCAACGCACTTTTGAAGTTTCCAAAGGGTTGATGGCGCCTTTGGGAATATCTTCAGGATGATATCCGGTATAGGACTTCTTGATGACTGCGACTTGGTTAGGGGGGTATGGCTTGGGAATGGTCAAGCAACACTGACAGATCCATGTCGCTATCGTCAACCCGAGAAGCAGTATTTGAGCAATCACGATAAGCGTATCTTCTATTCTGGCGTTAGCTGGGACCCCAAGCGCGTGCGGCGTGAAACTGGCGTACCTATCGCATACTTGCGTTCAACTATCCGTCTCCAGATTCGAAAACCGACGATCAAAGTCGACAAGATAAAAGGGAACAATGTCATAAACAGATTAACAGGCTGCAAACCCGACGACGCCATCATTCATCAGTGCCGTTACTCGTCAAACCTCACATAGAGGAGGTTGGAAAGGAAGTACTCCGTACAAAAGCACATCAGTCGGGCACGCAGCCCTCTTCTTCATCAACGATGCAAAATCTGCGCCAACATCCCATGTCCGTCACAGCTGTGATGTGATCCTCCACATGGACGCAAGTGAACAATGTGTTTAGGAAACGCATGGATGGCAAGCCGTCAGCGACAAGCAGAAGGTCGGGGAAGCAATCGACCTTCCCCGTCATTCCTTCACGGCCCATCCGACGGCCCTTAGTGGCTATTTCGGCTGGGGAACCACGCAATTGCAAAAGTATACGGAATGTGGGACCGTCAGTTTTCCCCAGAGGGATGCTATTAGCAAATCATGCAGGAGCATGATTGGACCGGAGCTTCCATGCGTTGCGACGGGTTGATGCGGATGTCGGTTCTTGGAGCAATTTCCCTAGCCAGTGTCATGTTACAGTGAACGGGGTTGGGCGAAACTTTATTCCTGACGCGAGGCTGGGCTTTGCTTGGGAGTTCTGAGCTCCTGTCTATTTCATTCATGCGAAGCGGTTCCTTGGGCGTTGGCTTATGTACCACAGTACCGAGAAAAATACGAGTAGCCGCAGTTAGATGGTGGGACTGGGTTTTTCTAGGTCCTTAGAGACACAAGCTTGAATCAATGAATGGACCATTCCCCTCGTCGCTACCGCATCCGGCAATCATCCTCGAGAACTCCATAACATTAGCAAGTACTCCGTGCTCAAGACCATCAACAATGAGGGCATAAAAAGCAACAACTTCTCGCGAGCTCCCCTGCCGCCCGCAAATCCTACGGACTTGGCGGCCCCCAGTCCCTCCAGTCTTATGGGCCGTACCGCCCGTCCCCTGCTAGTTTCTCACGACTCATTTCCAAGGTTACATCCAACATTAGAAATTGCTAGGAATCGCCTCAGGCGAGGACTTTGGGTGTTGGCTGGAGGCACGTTCATCAATCAGTATTTGGGAAATCGAACGTTGTGTGAGTCTTTCGTTTTGCCTCCAAACAACATTATTGGTGACTGAGTGCTCTGAAGGCATGTTGAGAAATTCCATATGGTACGGGTCAGCCCCCTTTTGGGACAGGAATAAGACACGCGAAACCATCTATATTCGTAACTATAGAACAAACTAAGTGTCTAAAGCGCAGAGTAAAAGGTTCCTTGGGAAGATCAGAGAAGACGACGGGACACAGTCTGCATTTCTATTGCGAAATGCTGATATCTGGGGAGACAGCGTCTCCAAATATATCATCAACAATCCGATCCGTCTCCATGGGAATGTTCTGTGTTCGCTCACCATTCCTGTTATGAAGTACCGTCAGCAGAGGTCTCCTCACTCGGTTCCGCGTCTTCAGACTCCAGAGTCTCGGTACGAACATTCCGACACTGTTCTTTTCACCAACAACTCCTGGAAGACCGATCCTTCCGCTTTTCACGCTGCCGCCTGCTGATGGTCTGATAGTTTCCCCTTGGCCCATGTTGCTTCTGCAAATGAAGCGCCATATTCGCACACACCCGCCCTTAACGCGGTCATATCCTGAGAGAGGCGAAGTGAATCAGGGTCCTTTATTACCGCGCGGCGATACGTCGACTTGGGACGGCCCAGTTCCATATCCAGTATAGTTCCCCTCAACAACCCTCTCCAACTGCCGTGTGTGTTTCGAGGGAGAAGCACTGCTCTCTAGACCGCATGTGCAGCCTTGCGCGAGTAATTGAACAGCCATTTCCACTGGCAATGCGCAGACTAGCGCAGGGAATAGCCTACAGATAAATATGGACGCCGTCCCAACAGCTCTGCTCCTCAAGGGCACGGCGGCTCCAACTGTGCGACAAGATGGTGCTCTCTAAGTCTTGCCTTCTCGCCACGGCCTTAACTTCGCTTGTCTCCATTGCATATGGGCAATCATCCAGCGTCTCATCGTTAGAACCAGCCGCGACGATTGTTCCTGAAGACTCGGCAGCTGGAGCTCCGTTGCTGGAGGGCGAACGAATTCAATTGACCGAAGCCGTGGTGGAGCGCCTGGAGAAGGATAAGACGACTGCGGAAATTGCAGATCTTTTTGCCTTCGGCACAGAAGGAACGGTACAGAAGCGGGGTTCCGCTCGGTGCAAGACGTATCCAGGAGACGCACGCTGGCCAGCAGACTGGATTTGGGATGTCTTCAATCTGCTTTTGGGAGGCAGTTTGATTCCCACAGTGCCCATTTCTGCACCTTGCTACGACTCGCAATGGGGACGCAAGGACCCTGCGAAGTGCAACGACATTGTGAGCAGGTTTACCAAGGCAGCGACACAGTAGGTTGCATAAACTCTTCTTCTACATCCAATATCCCTATACTAACGCAGACAGTGAGGATCATCCAACCTCGATAATGTGGCCCCTATTCCAAGGCCGAACCTGCATGGCTCGCAACGACACAACGCCAGCGGACAAGTGTTCCATTGGCGGGTACCCAGCATACGCTGTCAACGTCACCAACGTAGCTCAGATTCAGCTAGCGGTAAACTTTGCACGAGCAACCAACATTCGTCTCGTTGTGAAAAACACGGGCCACGACTACCTTGGAAAATCCACCGGTGCCGGTTCCCTCTCAATCTGGACGCATAACCTCAAAAAGATTGAATACCTTCCCAATTACAAATCCAAGAGCTACACCGGCAAAGCCTTCAAAGTCGGGGCTGGAGTGACCGTCCAGGAGATCTACGTTGCAGCTGAAGCCCAAAACACCACGGTTCAGGGCGGCATCTGCGAGAGCGTCGGGTTTGCGGGCGGATACCTTCAAGGCGGAGGACATAACCCCTTATCAGGTCTCTACGGCATGGCCGCCGACTCCGTCCTCGCCTTTCAGGTGGTTCTCGCCTCAGGCCAATTTGTCACGGCGTCGGAAACCTCGTACCCTGACCTCTTTTGGGCGCTCCGCGGCGGTGGGCCTGGGACTTACGGCATTGTGACTTCTGTCATTGTAAAGGCTCACCCGAACACTGATGCTACACTATCGACGTTTGTTCTAGGTAACAGCACCGATGGGAAGCAAATCGTCTCGCGCGAGAACTTCTTCAAGGGTGTGCGCAAGTACTGGGAGCTTTTCCCCACGTACACCGACGCAGGAACCTACTCCTTCTTCTTCATTTTCAACCGCGATGGCCAACTTACGCTCGACATGAAAGCTTTCTTCGCCCCGGGCTACACCAAGGAGGCCTTCCAGAACCTAACTTCCTCGTGGATGCAAACGATCCAAGAATTGGGCATCCCCTTCCAAGTCCCACAGAAGACCAATTATTACCCGTCCTTCTTCCCCGCCTACTGGGACGCCTGGGGCAAGAGCGCCTTCCCCCTCGGAACCGCCACTTCGCTACCCGGCAACCGTCTCATTCCCAAATCTCACTGGACCGATCCGAAGAAGCTGGAAACGACCTGGCAGACGCTCCGCACCCATGTTGAGAGTGGACGCCACTTTGGCGTCTATCACCAGAGCCCTGGGAACAAGCAGAATGTCGACAATAGCGTTTCGTCCGCCTGGCGTGCCGCGCAGGCCTTCTTCATCACTGCCTCGCCTACTTTCCTGCCCAATGCTACGGCGGCGGAGGTTCGGGCTGCGAATGATAATCTGCACAAGGTGATTCTTGACCCGTGGCGGAAGATTACGCCGGCGTCGGAGGGGGGTGGAAGTTACTTGAACGAGGCGGCTGTTGATGAGCCCAATTGGAAGGAGGATTTCTATGGGGAGCAGTATCCGCGGTTGGCGCAGATTAAGAAGAAGTATGATCCTACGGGGTTGTTTTATGTTACGACGGGAGTGGGGAGTGATGCTTGGGTGGTTGAGGATGGAGAGCAGGGTGTTACCACCCAGTTTGGGAAGCTGTGTAGGGTATAGAAGAAGGCGACTTGACTGAAGAGTGGGAATGTATAATGATGGGGACACTGAGAAATAGTATATGCAAGCATCCCAGCCCGTGAATAATATCAACCTCAAGAAGTGTGTGCAGTCGCCAATCCAGTAGCCCTCGCAGACGAGAAGAAAAGGAAGTCGAAGCACCGGTGCTCAAGATCTGCCTCCAAGCGATAGAAAACGAGGACCATACGCCCAATCATGCATCATACCACCCAATAGAAAAACAAAAGAAAAAAGAAAAGCGACAAAATATCCCCTCGGACACCAAAAAGAGAAAGAAAGGCTGTCACACTCCCATCACAACGCCCAGCACGCCCAACAGCACAACCACCACACCCCCTACCCCCAATCCCCTCTCATTCACCCTTCCAGCCCCACTCCCATACACCCCCTCCTTCTTCACCTCCCTCTCCACAACATTAAAACACCTCCACCTCTCCGTCGCCGTTCCCTCCCCACTCTCCCCCAAATTCTCCGGCGCGCCCAGACACGCCATAACGCCCCGGACATCCTCGGTCGTGCAGAACTGGTAGCACGCATCTGGTGCGCCCGGGGCGGCGTACGTCGTTACCGGGTTGATGTGGCCGTTGCAGCAGGTATCGAGGAGGGTGGTGTTGGAGTGGCCCAGGGGGAGGGCGCAGGAGGGGAGGGTGGTTGGGGGGGTTGGGATCGGGGTTGTGAAGGTGCAGGTTGAGGGGACGGGCATGATGGATGGATTTGCTGAGGTGTTTTGGAGATGGCCCGGTGGGGGTTTGGGACGTGGTAATGGTGTGTAGTTGGGGAGGGTTGAAAGTGTGATGGGGGAGGAGATTATCGCTAAATGGTTGGAGCCACGTCGAGTGTTGTCGGATTCTCGACAGTGCGGTGGGTTTGCGGGGTTCTTAGTAAAGCAAGCCGGACTCTATTGTTTAGAGGGCGGAAATAGTCTTCTTAAAAGACTTGACGGTCGCGATTTGTTAACCTGACACCGATTTGTGGCTGTTCGGTTGGTGGTCGCGTCCCTTGGGTATCAAACAGGAATAGTAGCGCTCAGAATGCAAAGAAAGGCGGGATAAGTGCGGAAGAAGTCAAGTCCAGTCTCCCCTGCTCATCAAAAATCAAAGCGTCTCAACAAAGCAGAAAAAGATGCAATAGACAAAAAACGAAACAAGTGCCGAAAATGCGGTGCGGCTCTTCAACGCTCGGCGTCCGACCTGCACCAGCGACGAGAAAAAAGGACGAAGGAAAAAAAAACCAAAATCGAACAGACAATCTTGGAATCAATCCACCAACAACCCACAAATGGCATTGCAGACACCATTTCATAAGAATAGCTGCTCACGATCTATCTTTGTCCCCAGGTCGCCCATCTAAGTAAGCAGCAAGGTTAGCGCCCGTTGTTCCTGCGAAACCGCGCTCCGCCACGAAAACGAGTGGATGGCAGTGGCCGGGGAGGCGGACGCTCAGACAGGTGAGGAACAAGGCATAAAGGTGTTGTCGCGCGTGTAGGCGAAACAAAATGTTTGAAACAGAGGTGTTTCTGATGGTGAGGAAGGGAAACATGTCGAGTTGGGATGGGTGAAGGATGGGTCACGTGATGACGTGGCAGTTGTGGAATAGCAGTGCGTGTGGAAGATCGTTAACATGTGATGTTTTGGGAGATTTATTTTCAATGTGTCTGTGTGATTTGGCACAATTATGAGAACTGGTGGCACCCTTGGCGGAGTTCATCCCAGGTCAACTCTTACGGTGAGAGGGTAGCATCAGTCGAATTTCTGGACTTCCGACGCAAAGTGCACACTTTCTAATGCAGTAGGAGTAAGGAATAAAACATACTAAGGCTTCCCACGGTCCCGGAACTTGGGCCTCGGATGCACAGACACCCGTACGGCAAAGAGTGCCTGCATGGCACGCGGTATGCTATATTAGTCGAGAGTGAGGCGGTGCGACGGCAATGCTCGAGTGCGACGTCTAGAAGGAATTTAAAAACAGATCATGAGACAAAATCCTGGAGCCAGTATGTTTTGACTCACATCTGCAGGTTCAGATTGGGTGTATGAAGGCACAGTTGGTATGGCATGTTGGCGGCAGTGTGGACTGCTAAGCCCCAATGAATATCCAAGAACGGGGTCAATGCAGCTGGAAGGTAATGCAAGCTTTGTATGCAGTCTCCTTTCATGGACTTTTGCAAAACATGGAGAGTGGAAAATATATTGAACGCTTCTGCAAGTGACATGCCACTGGCCATTTCGTGCCAGACGCACACCAAACCGGTGATGCAGCGTTGGTACCGCTCATTTTGCCGAAGAGTCTTCTTGTACGCCTTTTTTCTGAGAATATTGAGTAGGGAATGGGTATCATACATTTACAGCCACGTCCATTGCGCCTTACAAGCTGTCCAGCCACATACGCCTTCACATGCCATCGTTGAGCTCAGTCGAGATCCTTCAGTCATCTGGAACATCCTTCCACCATGGATGCTCCAGCGCCTCCTTGGATCCAATCCGGTTCAAGGGGTTCAAATCGGTTAGTTTCGCGAGCAGATCTCTGAAGTCCTCCTCGATCCCGGTCCAGAGAGTCAACGGCTTCCTCGGGTTGTCTTTGCCGAATCCTTCGACCGTCACTGTGAAGATTGGCGCCCAAGGATGGTCTCCTCCCAAATAAGCCATGAATCCTTCGATGCTGTCCAAATCCGGAGCAAAGTACGACATTTGCCGCTCGATCACCACCGCCAGCTTTTCAATCTCGACCTTTTGACCTTCGTGCGTTACGAAGAGCTCCTTGTCGTCGACTGCCATGAGGATGCGCCTTGTCATGGCATAGATGCACTGAGCCATATTAGCCCGTCCCCAAAAGCAAAGCGGCTAGGCCCTATCGTAGACTTACCACGAGCCCGAACGAAAACATGTCGCTCTCTTCGCAGAGCTTCCGTGCCGCATGCGCCTCTGGACTACGCCACATCCAATTTCCCGCTGTCCATCCTTCAATCGCTTTACCTTCAGGCACATATGCAGCGTCTTCAATGTCGGCTAACTGGACTTGGGTAACAGTGCATTTGCCTCCCTCTCCTCCTTCACCGTCATAGTCGATGACGATGTTGTTAGGCTTAACGTCTCCATGCACGAAGCGCTTCTCGTGCATGGCCGCCAGCCCACGCAGCGAATCGCGCAAGATCCGCTTGACCTGCGATTCAGGCACAGCCTTCCCAGCGAAGCTGAGGAGATGATCTTTGAAGTACCGAAACGCAAACATGGTATGATCGGGAATCGCATCCTCTGCAACGCGGACATATGTTGAGGCGCGAAAATCATTATACATGTGGTCGAGATGCTTGAAAGCCTGCGACCCTACGTCTTTCAAGACATACCGTTTGTTGTCGGCACTGGGGGCCATGATGTCAGCAGTGGAATTAGATTCCCGGGATGTAGTTCTTACGACGCAAGGTATACAGGTCCATATGGTCCGCGTGATTCTTGGAGGATCTTTTCGACAACATAGCGACGGCCTGACCGGCCTATGGCGCTCGTGATAGCGGCCATTTTGTGGGCAATGAAAGAGCTGATGGCTATGATGCTCAACAGCAGGTATCACCTGCGGGCGATGAATGTCAATACAGAAGTGATTTGGCGTAATGGATGATCGTTGTTGTGGATGCGAGTACTCGGTTACTCCTCGTGGCAGTATAGGCATTTTGTACCAGGAATGGAACTGCGAGTCAGGGTTAATCCATGGATGTTAGTCTAGTAGCTGAAAAGAAGGTAGACTAAGGTTACACATGAGTTGGCCCAAGCTTCCACTAACCGTATGAGGTTGCGTGGTCTTTCACCGCGTACAAATAATCCATTGATGATAAGTTTTCCTCGCAAGACTCCAAAGGGTGCGAATGTCCGCATATCATATCAAGTTTCTCTACATACTATCTCCTCCCTCCATTCCTCACCGAGTCTTCATTCTCTTTACTTTTGCTCCCTTTCCATTTGCTAGTGCGTGGCTGTAATTCGTGCATGTGTCTCCTACACGAGTCACTATTCGCCATATTACATGTCCCTTCTGCTTGAGCCCTCTCTCAGAGTCGACATGCGCTTCTATACCCATCCACCCCCTTCACCCTCCCATGTTTACTCAGACACGCACTCCTTAGACCCTTTTAAACGATAAATGTACAAGCGCAAGCGACACAGTTCATCACGCGCAGGCAACACAGTCTATCACAACCAACTAGTCCATCTCCGATGCCACAGGTCCCCCGGGAAGCAATGCATAACCACGCATCTCATTCATTAATCCCAGCATACCTCGCTATCTATTCCCTTCCTAACCATGACATGCGTGTACCTCATTGACACATCAATGCCACAATGCCACAATGCCACCTCACGGCCTGCAATCCTCTTCACGCCCCATCAAACGCGTATTGCCCATAGACGACGTCTTCTCATGAAAAGCAGGGTGAATAGCGACCGCAATCCACCTGCCCAGAACGCCCTTTGAACCCTCCACGCCATTGCCTCACCTTCCCGAATCCCTCCATTCCCCCTGACAAACAAGCACCACCGCGTTGAAATCCGCTTAAGAGGAAAGAAGAAGGGGCCGCAACACCCAGCATCGCGCCCCTCCTAAGATAAAGATACCAGTAAAACAAGTCCGAAGCCAAAGAACGGCCAGAAAAGAAGCAAAACCTAAAAGATCGTCCCAAAGTTCTCATCTACGACGGGAAGCGGCTTTCTTGGACTCGCCGGCTTCCCTGCCTCATCCGTCGTCTTCTTGTGCCGGAACGTGACTGCGATTCTCAGATTAGCAAACACGATCGGATGCTGTAAGAGGACCTGGATGCACTTACAACCGACAAACAAACTCTTTCCCATCTTCTCATCCCTCTCAGCCATAGCCTCAAGCGCCGCTTGTTTCTCATGCACCTCTTTGTACTTTGCCATATCGGCCTCGTTGCCAAAGTCGTCGAAATATCCGGCATCGGTCTCAGAGTCCAGCTCGGGAACGAAGGGTGCTTTCTGCTCTCTCAAACGGTCCCAATCAACCTCAGCGAAATACTGATGTGAGTGGATCTCCTGGATACCGCGGAAGCGGCTAGACTTCGATGCAACGAGTCGAGTAATGAGATCCCAGGTGCGCTTCGAAAGGAAATAGGAAGGGTCCTCGTATACAGGTTTGCGTAGCACCTTCTTCCACTGCTTCAGATTCTGCCAGGTCTCGTCCACGGTAGCGCCGGCGAAGGGTGGATAACCTGCCAGAGCTTCAAAGAGCATGCATCCCAGACTCCAGTAGTCGACGGTGAAATCGTACTCCTCGCCCTTGAGCACTTCGGGAGCCATGTAGTCCGGGCTGCCGACTATGGACTTTGCGTAGTTGACGTCTCGTTCTCGCAAGGAGCGGTAGTTCTCCCTGCGTTCGGCAGCGGTCCGCTCCTCGACGGGTCTTCCTAGTGCGACGACATCGCCGACGGATTGGAGCTTGATCCGCATCGACTCGATCTTGGCCGGAGCGAGCATACCCGCTGCCAGGCCAAAATCTGTCAGCTTCACATGTCCGGTGCTGTCGATGAGGAAGTTCTCCGGTTTGAGATCTCTGTGGATATAGCCAAGTTGGTGGAGAGCATCGACACATGAGAACATCTCCGCAATGTAGAAGCGCGCATGGCGGTTATGCAAGACACCCGTGTTGTTGAGCAAGGTGCGGAAATCGCCACCGGGCACGTATTCCTGTCGAAGTCAGCAAACTGTGAATCGGCATCGAGGCAGATAGCTTACCATTGCGAGGAAGATGCTCTTCTCGTCCTGGAAGGCATAGAGAAGGCGGACTAACCATTCGCTCTTCGCGGTCGTCAAGATGTCCCGCTCGGTCAGGACATGGCGCACCTCGTCCAATTTGAAGAGCAACTTCTTGCTCATGACCTTCAAGGCGCACACTTCTCGGGTATCCTTCTTCTGGGCTAAAAAGACCTGGCCATACCCTCCTTGGCCAACTTGTGTGAGTATCTGGAAATCGCCATGACGCAATCTAGTCCTCCGCTTCCTCAGGTTGGCTCGTTCGCGCCCTAGATATTGATTGAGCGCTTCATTATACTCTGCTTCGGGAGTCGCGGGTGGTGGCGGGTTTTGTGCTTTGAATTGGCTCAACCGGTTCTGACGCGTATGGACGTAGGTGAGCAAATCATAATAATAATCCAGAAAGTCTGCAAGGTCAGCTGATTGTTTTAAAGTGCGTTTCGGAATGCATACATAGCTGGGTAACATTAGCAAGGCGCTTGACTGATGGCTTCCGTGCTTTCTCTAGCTCTTCAGCAGAAAGGCGGTGAGGACCGTGGTAGTAACGCGATGACTGTGACTCGAGTTCCCGCGTGCGGTACGGCTCCTGGCGAGACTGGGCAGCGTGAGTGACAAATGATGTTTCTTTTCCTAAGCCTGGGCGCAGTCCCGGCGGCGTGTTCTCTTTGTTGGACTTCCGTGTGGGGCTACCGGCTACCTCATGCCCTGCGAGATCCCCATCACCACCAAAGATGTTCGTCTTGTTCGGTGAGGTTGGAGTGCCGGGCTTGGACTTGGTAGGTGAACCAATGGTGGGCAGCAGCCGCATAGCATTCTCGAAGACATGTGGCAAGTCAAATGCGCCAGGCGGCTGGTGGTGCTTGCTCGGACTACCTTGCGGGGTCTGCTGTGGGCTCACGAAAGCATCTTGCCGAGGTGTTGCGGGACGCGCCATGTCGGCGGTACGTGTGTGCAGCGGGGGAGGGGGGATGGGTAGCTGGAAGGCCCCAGGGCGGGCATCCATGATGGCTTTGAAAGAGGGAGCTCAGAGTGTGGTTGTTACGGTCCACGTCAGTCCTGCAGGTGATTGGTACAGGTCCGGCTATGTTTGATTCGGTCGTGATATGCGGATAGGGCGAACAGAACGGACGTCGATCTCAATCCGTCTGGTGTGTCAGGATCTTGCGAGTGTACTGAACGGAGGGCGTGGGAGACAGACTCGAGAAGAATTGCGAACGAGGGATGTTGTTGATGTCTTTCAGCTGTAAACATGGGGGGGCGTGCCAAGGCCTGCCCCTCGACGCCAGAGCGACCATCCGGGTTCCTTCCCAGGCACAGGGGCACGCCAAGGTTCCGGTCTATAATTAGCGCGAAACCATGACCTCATCTGACAGGGGTCCCACTCCGATCAGATCTGGCCGTCGCAACACATCTCACAATAGTATACTGGTAGAGGTTCGAGCACTTGGTAACTGCTGGACAATGCACCTGCTCAACACACCCAGAAGAAACCTTCACAAGAAGCGATGGTACTGTAGTATACTCGAGTTGGCCAAGATCTTGTCAGTTCCGGGTGCATGGGATGGTATTATTGTATTGACAATCACGCATGGGCCTATCAACGAGCCCTGTGAGCAACATAGGATAAATCCTCGTTATGGTTCCAAGCCGCCTCTCTAGACGCCTGAAACGAACACTGAGCCATCTCCCCCGGATAGACCATAATGTAATGATTGAGATGCATGGGCCCCCCTCCAGAGCTACCACCACAATCTTCGCAAACCGCCTTTCCAACGGTCAACGGCCAGGTGGCGACGGTTCGATATCAGGTTCTCTTGTGTTCCATGCGCCAGTTCCAAACTATGTCCAAGCAAGCTGACCAAGGAAAAGGCACTTAGGCCAGCCGGTATCATCGACGAAAACTCATCACCACCCCCTCCAGAGTCTCCGGGGCTTTACGCCTCTCCATCAGAGAGTCTGAGGGAGGCGAGGTTACCGTGGGATCAAGGTCTCTAATCCTCCAATTCCGTGTCATCGTTCTGCGAATACGCCCGTTCGTCGAGACTGTCCTCGTCCCCCTCTTCGTCCTCCTCGTCGTCCTCTTCGTCCTCGCCAGCCTCCGGTTCCCCCTCGCCTGATTCCCCCGCCAGAGCGGCGTGAACGTGTTCCCGGGGAAGTGTCACCGGAGTCGTTGGCAGTGCCAGGGGGAATGTGGTGGGGTCACTGGGGTTAACAACAAACTCGCCCATATAAGGTCCCCCGGGGCCCCCTTGGTTTCTGGTCAGAGGCTCGCGTTGTTGTTCAGCGGCGACGGTACGCATGTTCTCCCTCATTGTGGCCGCAAACATACGATGCCTCTGTCGAGAAGTTGGCGCGCGTGCGGGCTTCTCGCGCGGTGCGATAAGCGCCTTACGGCATGTTGGACACGCGATGACATTCTTTTGGTCGAGGCATGTCCTGATCCATGTCATGATGCACCATTCTCCAAATACATGCTTCGCAGGGCATGGTACTAGGATTGCATTTTCGCGATCCTCGGACGCGTCGCACTTTTCGCCGGCGTATTCTTTGGTGCAAATGCCGCATGTATTGTCTTCGGTGGGAAGGTGAGGGTGTAGCAAGCAATTGGCTCTTAGTGTTGCAACCAGTGCTTGCAGCTGCTCATTGGTCGGTGTGTTACGGTGTGGTATGCGGCGCCTGCGCTGCTGGTGTTGCTGCTGTAATTGCCGTAATTGTTGTATCCGCACCTCGTGGGCTTGCATGTGCTGAGCGATTTGCGCAGCTGCGACTTGGTCGGCATGCAGAATACGCTCTGCTTCGAGCCTTCGTCTACGCTCCTCGATGGCGGCAACTTCGACCAGATATTCATGAGAGGGCTGTCCTGAACCATTTTCCTGAAATCGTTCATAGCTTCGGCGGTTTGATGTGGTCGGAGTCGAAGGAGTTGGCATATTCAAAGCGAAGGCGGCGGTCTCAGCCGAGTGGAATCGGTTCGCAGAGGACGGCCACTGGACGCCACTCGGCGGTGGGACCGGGTGAGAGTATTCTTGCCGTCGGGAAGGCCGAGCTGCCACTCTCACATTTCGGGAATTGGTTGCTGCGCTTCTGTTGCACCCCTCCATGGATGTGCCAGCGTGAGGTCGTATGTCCGACCGGATCTCAGCTTCGGTCGCATTCTGTAGGCGAGGATCTCGTGCTACCTCCAAATGTGAACTCCGAGTCTGCGCACCAATATGTGCTAGTGGAAATGCCGGCTGAGGTGGCGGAGACGATAGACTGTATGCATAGGCTAGAGGTGGAAGGGAAGGGCCCGTTCCAGTGACCTGGTGAGCTACAGTGGGAGCGAGCTGTCCATTCTCACTCGTTCGGTAAGCGGAAGACCACGCTGGGGCCAGGTTTTGCGGCGGCATATGATGTGGATGATGCTGGGGATGAGGCGGCTGATATGGAGAGGGCACAACAGTGGCTCCTGCTGGCGGCGCAGGCGATGGGCCAAAAGGCGGCGGATGGTCGATACTGCGGTAGTGGTATGAGAGTTGCGGATGCTCTGGTGGATACTGTAGATGTGCCGGAGGGCCAAAGAACGGACGGAAAGCTCCAGGCGGGAGGAGGATGGGAGGCGCAGTGGAGCCAGTATACGACTGTGCCGTTCCGGAAGTAGTGGGACTTTGTGAGGGTTGGAGATAGTAGAGAGGGGTTGGGTTCCGATGGTCCAAGTGAGGAGGGATTGTGAAGAAGGTCTGTGGTAGAGCAGGTTGCCCCGCCGTCGTCAACCAAAGAGCATTCGCAGGCGGCGCGACCCCGGCGGCACGTGAAGGGGTGCCATGCGTTTGCTCCGACTGCGGCTCCCTCTCTGTTCCCGGGCTAGAAGGTTGGGTCCGGCGGTGTCGAACCTGATCGGCCATGTATAGCGTTTGACATGCAGTGGAGGTGGAGGGGGGTTGCCCAGAGCTGAAATGAAGGAGTAAAAGGAAGGAATGGGTATGCAGAAAGTAGCTTGATACAGGTGGAATAAAGTCGGAGAGATGGTTGAAGCAAATAAATACAAAATCGTGAAAGAGAGGGAGAGTAGAGAGAGGGAGAGAGTTCACCGGCGAGAGGGAGGGCGCAACCGGAGGCGGAGGGGGCGGCTGCTCTTGGGTGCGTTGCGGCTTCAGTTGGCGTGTTCACTTGGTTCGCTTCAGCTGTGACATTGTAGGTTGAATGTGGGAGGGTTTCAGGGTGGATGGCGGGGAAGGAGGGACTTTGTTCACTCCAGTTGAGTAAGCGGCGGGCGGCACAGGGAACCGTCCAGTGACCGCAGCGACCGCAGTGACCGGCGGAGGGGATTGCTGGTGAGGGCGGGGGAGGAGTGGTGGAGCAGAAGAAGGCACGACACGGGACCTGGCCTGCGAATGTGAGGTGAAGAAGAGCGTGAAAGAGGGAGCGGGGGGAGTGAATAATGGGAGTGAATCAGGGTGACACGGCAATGCAATGGCACACCTGGGCACCTAGTATTGGCACCATGGCACACGGCGCATGGCCACTACTCGATGGCCGAAGCAAGGCCAACACGGCCAAAAGCACAGCTGATTGTCGCAGTCGGTCGCCTATCTGTCTGGCAAGGGAGCCGCCGTGAAGCCTAGAACGCGCTGGGAGCGGAAGAAACATGGTCGAGCCATACCATATGGTTGAAGCACCCTGCGACTCCTGCCGGCTTCGACGGATTCTGCAGTTATTGCGGCGGCTATGGGCGCGGACGCGAGGGGCAGGAGGAGATTGGGGAATGGAGGCGGTGGGATGCACCGACTACAGGAAGACATGGGCGTATATATGTATGTGTGTATCAGACGCATTCGAAGCGCAGGTGGATAGTCTGGGAAAGATATTTCGTAGACTGGAACGGATACCCGTGATTCCACCCTTAAGTCGCCATTCGTTACGCGCGGGCTGACTAATCCTAGGTGGCTATACCTGCCTAGGTAAGTACGGTATACTGCAGAGCCCCTGTCTGCCCAGGTGCACAGTCAACGCTCTAGTGTGCATGTGTATGCCTCTCCAAGGAATTCGATACCGAGTTCGACCAGTTACAGACGGTGTATTCGAACAGATGTACTTTAAGCTAACCCAGCTGAGCTTACACTAGGCGGAGCTGAACACCAAATCTGATGCCTGCTACCTACGTTGTTTACTTCGTATACACTGCACCTTTTTATCTCCCAAGACCTACGAGCCGCACATCTCCCCATCCACTTCTGTCTGTGTCAAGAATCAAGACAGTTGCAGAAACTCGGCAATTTACCTTTCTACCTTGGTAAAATGCAGCCCAACCTTCACATCTTCGCATCGACGGATGCCCCGTACGCCAAGGCTGTCCGGTTTTTCCCGACCCGTCTGCGCTCTGTCCAGCTAGAGCGATTATATCGTCACCTCGGAGCCGAATTCATTTTATATACATCTTCAACTTGCGCGCCTTCAATTCTCCCCCAACGAGCCGTCCACCATGTTTCGATCAGCTCGAACGACCCTCCGCGCTGCCGAGGCCGCGGCCATGCGCCCTCTGGCACATGCAAAACCCTACCCCTCCTGCGTCACCGCGGCCCGCAGCTGCAGAGCTCTGTCGACGACTCCCCGTTCCTCGCCCTGCTTCACCCCATTGACCGCCCGTAACACCTTTTCCCGCCCATCTGTCGCTTTCGCACACACAACCAGGATGGCTTCGACACGCACAGAGACCGATGCCTTCGGCGAGATCCAGGTCCCCGCCGACAAGTACTGGGGTGCCCAGACGCAGCGCTCCCTCTCCAACTTCAACATCAACCAGCCGCAGGACCGCATGCCCGCACCCATCGTGAGGGCCTTCGGCATTCTCAAGGGCGCTGCGGCCAAGGTCAATGTCAAATACGGCCTGGGTACGCTTCCAAGTTCGCTTCCTTGACCCTCGTCTAACAAGCGCTCAACAGACCCCAAGCTCGGAGAGGCCATCCAGCAAGCCGCAGCAGAGGTAGCTTCGCTCAAGCTCATTGATCACTTCCCCCTGGTCGTTTGGCAGACTGGATCCGGCACCCAGTCCAACATGAACGCAAACGAGGTCATCTCAAACCGCGCCATCGAAATCCTCGGAGGGCAGATGGGCTCCAAGAAGCCTGTCCACCCCAACGACCATGTCAACATGTCCGCTTCGTCCAATGATACCTTCCCTACCGTCATGCACATTGCTGCCGTGCTTGATTTTGAAGAATCCCTGCTGCCCGCTTTGAGGAGCCTGCGCGACGCCCTGAAGAAGAAGAGCGAACAATTCGAACGCATCATCAAGATTGGCAGGACGCATTTGCAGGACGCCACCCCCTTGACTCTCGGTCAGGAATTCTCTGGCTACGTTCAACAATTGGATTTCGGCATTGAGCGCGTCCAGTCCGCTCTCCCACGCCTGAGGATGCTTGCGCAAGGTGGAACCGCTGTCGGTACCGGAATCAACACGTTCAAGGGATTCGCAGAGGATATTGCTGCCGAGGTCAGCAAGGCGACCGGTCACGAGTTCGTTACCGCCCCGAACAAGTTCGAGGCTCTGGCGGCACATGACGCCATCATCGAGGCTTCCGGCCAGCTCAATACCCTTGCTGCTTCCCTCTTCAAGATCGCTCAAGACATCCGCTTCCTTGGTTCTGGTCCTCGGTGTGGCCTCGGCGAGTTGAAGTTGCCTGAGAATGAGCCGGGCTCCTCCATCATGCCAGGAAAGGTCAATCCGACCCAGTGCGAGTCCTTGACCATGGTTTGCACTCAGGTGTTCGGCAACCATGCTGCCACGACTTTCGCTGGCTCGCAAGGCAATTTCGAATTGAACGTCTTCAAGCCGGTCATGATCCGCAATCTGCTCCATAGTTCCCGCCTCCTTGCCGACGCCATGAGGAGCTTTGAGAAGAACCTTGTTGAGGGTCTGGAAGCCGACGAAGCACGTATCTCGTCGCTTCTCAATGAGAGGTCAGTCATAGCTCCCTAAGAACCTGCTTCATCACCTGCTAATCTCCCTGGCAGCTTGATGCTCGTAACATGCCTCAACCCCGTTATTGGTTATGACAACGCCTCTAAGGCCGCCAAGGTAAGCGCCCTCCTTAGTCCTCCCTATTACTACAGGGACTAATCATCTCTCCCTCAGAACGCGCACAAGAAGGGCATCACGCTCCGTGAGAGCGCTGTCGATCAGCTCAAGATCATCTCAGCCGAAGACTTTGACAAGCACGTCCGCCCCGAGTTGATGATCCACCCCAAGGAGAAGAAATAGATCAGATGGATCTCATGTATAAATCAAGCGTACCATTAATTTGTAAAGCGTAAGATCAGATCTGTACATTATGTCGTTTGTACAAAGGACAGCAAACACAGGAAATACGTCGCAAATGAATTTTGCAGTCATGACACACCGAGAGGCTATTGCAGTCGTAAAAGATGGAGTTAAAAGTTCATTTACCGTTTAGTTACGCCAGCCCTGGAGCGCACAGAACGATCACGTGATATCGTGCTAGCGTGCTTGGTTTGGCTCTAGCCGATTTTGACCTAGCAGGCGCCAACGCGCTGATAGGAAGCCGTACACCGGTAGACTCTCCCTTGTATGCCTCCACAACCACACCACGTTTGAGATGCCTGGGCTAAAGCGTGACTCTGCCGATATCAGCGAGAATGATGAGCCATCCTATACCTCCAGCCGCGCGTCGTCCGGTAGTAAACGCACCCGCTATGACCGCGACGCGTCGACACTAGTATGGCTTGCCCTACACCAGTTGTTGTGCAATACTAACTTGTCCAGTCCGAACCTCGACCAGTAGCAAACGGGAATCGTAACCCTGCCACTGCACAAGATGGTGAAGAGTATACCCAAGAGCCTCATCAGCCCGGCACCATCGTGAGGGTTACTCTGATCAACTTCGTCACGTACACGGCCGCCGAGTTTCACCCGGGACCGAGCTTGAATATGGTTATAGGGCCTAATGGCACCGGAAAGAGCACCCTCGTGTGTGCTATATGTCTTGGCCTTGGGTGGGACCCTAGAGTATGTTCTACATACCCCTATGGGTCGGCGTCATGTCACTGACAACCACAGAATCTCGGTCGAGCAAAAGAGATTGGCGAGTTCGTGAAGCATGGCAGCACCGAGGCTACCATCGAGATTGAACTTGCAGGCGCGGAACACCATGATACCAATCCTGTGATTCGTCGCATCATTCGCAAGGAGGGAAACAAATCCGTCTGGTTCATCCACGGCCGTCAATCCACGCAGAAAGAAGTCGTCCGCCTGGCGAAATCATTCGCTATTCAGATTGATAATCTGTGTCAGTTCTTACCGCAAGACCGTGTGGTTGAATTTGCGGGCCTGTCACCCGTCGCCTTATTGAAAGAGACCTTGCGTGCTGCAGCACCGGAAGAGATGGTACAATGGCACGATGAGCTTATCAATCTACGCTCGGAAGAGAAGAAGCTTGAATCGGAACAAAAGGGTGAAGAAGCCGCTTTGAAACAGTTGCAAAACCGGCAGAACGCTTCTCGGGAAGATGTCGAGAGATACCATGAGCGTCAGGCGCTTGTAACGAAGCAAAGAGCCCTCCACAGGTGTCGCCCCCTTATCGAGAGGAATCTGCTCGGAAATCAAATTCAAGACATAAAAGCGCAGTTGCAAGAGACCCAGCAGCAGCAGAGACAAGTAGAAGCAGCCGCTGGCCCGGCTCGTGCAGCTGAACACGAGATGGAGTCCTACCGCGATGAGGTTTCAAAATGCAAGAATGAACGGAGAACGCATACGGACGAAATGCAAAAGCGTGCTGATGGGATTGCCGCCAGGATCAAAGCAGAACAGGATCGCATGGCCGAATGCACGAACAAGGTGGAAGGTGAAAAGCAGGGCGAGAAGCAACGCCGCCAAGAGCTCAAACGGTTGGAAGCTACGATACAAAAGATTGAGCGAGACATGCAGGAAGCCCCGGTCGAGGTCGATGAGGTTGGTTACAGGGAGCGTCGGACTGAATTGCAGAACAGGAAGATGGATGTGGCCGGTAAGAAACGAGAGGTCGCCAGCAGGAGGCAAGACATTGTCGCCCAAGTCACGATGTTGAGAAATCGAATGCAGGAAAAGGTTAATGAGCAAGCCTTGCTCAATACCCAGAGCGGGCAGCAGGCGAACCTGCTCCAAAGGGTATCAAAAGATACTGCAACGGGTTGGGACTGGATTCAGAAGCACAAGCACGAACTCCAACTGAAGGGTGAAATCCATGGTCCTCCAATCTTGACATGCTCTGTCACGGACCAGCGGTATGCCGATATTGTGGAGGGCCAGTTTGGTGGAATTGGCGATGCCACTGCCATCACATTCACGAATGGAGAAGATCAAAGGCTGATTTCGAACAAACTCTTGGGTCGCGATGGTTTGGGCCTGCATCAAATCACGCTTCGCATGGTCGGCCAACCTCTGGCTCACTATCGAAGCCCGGTCACTCGCGAGGAGCTTAGGGATCTGGGGTTCGAAGGCTTCGTACTGGATTACATCCAAGGCCCCGAGCCTGTCCTGGCCATGCTTTGTGAGAGCGCCCAGTTACATCGCGCTGCCTACTCCCCGAACCCGCTGTCCATTGAGCAACATGAAGCAGTCGAGCGTAGTCCTATTGCGACCTGGACAGCCGGTCGGGAAAGGTACAGGGTTACAAGACGTAGAGAATATGGAATCTCGTCGACGCGCGTGACGGCGCTCCCAAGAGCGAAGTACTTCACCGACCAGCCTTCAGACCCCAATCAAACACGCCAGTTGGAAGAGGAGATTAGCAATCTGAAAGGGGATATAGAGTCCTTGAAGGAAGAAAACAATAACGCCAATGTGGAGGCGGACAAATATTCTAACGAAGAGGCAGATATCAAAAAAGAGATTGTACGAACACTTCAATACTACCATGTTGGATTAGATGCTGATGTCTTTCTAGGAAGCTCTGGACGAGAACCATCGAAGACAGCAAAAGGCACGCGCCCAGTGGGCTGCCTTACCTGAGAAGAAAGGTATGTTTGACTCCGACTCCTCGGGTAAGTTACCACTAACCCGAACCAGCGGAGAAGGAGAGCGAACTGGATGCCCTGAAAAGCTTGATGAGGGAGACCAGCAACCGCATACTGGCCATCAAGACCAGATCAGAGAAGGCGGCGCTCAAAGCTGCATCTCTTACAATCGAATATCAGGCAAGTTGCTATAACCCCAGACTACTTGCTACATGCCGGCTGACCAGCGCCAGAAAGCCGTTGCAGCACTCCGTCAAGCTCACGAAAGCCTTGTGGAAGCAGAGATACGGCTCATCGAAGCCAACTCGGAGCTGGACTCGGTCAAAAGGGAGAATCGAGAGATCAACGAAACCCTGGCTGCACTGGAGTCAAAATACAACGAGCTGGACAGACAGAAAAGGGATTTGTCTGCTCGGTACAAAGACATTACCCGCAACGCTAAAAGACTTTTCCCCACCCTTTCGGAAGAGGAGCGGGAATACCTGCGCGACTACTCGCAGTTAGCCTCCATGGAAGAGCTAAACACGGAGATCGAAGCCGTCAACACGCGGCTAGGACTCATGGCCGAAGGCAATTCGCATGTCGTCGAAGCCTTTGAGAACCGCGAGCGCGAGATTGCCCACAAGGGCGAGGTCCTCCAGAAGCTCGCCGAGCGCCTGGAGAAGACGAGAGCCAATATCCGGACCATCCGTGAGCAATGGGAGCCACGGCTCGATGAACTCGTCGCCACCATCAGCGACGGCTTCTCGCACAATTTCGCGCAGATCGGGTGCGCGGGCCAGGTGGGCGTGCACAAGGACGAGGACTTCGAGCACTGGAGCATCCAGATCCAGGTCCGCTTCCGGTAGGCCCTCCATGCCCCATTTCTCCTTTTCCCTAACCCAATGACACCTAGAACAAAGAACTAACTGTAGTCAGGGAAAACGAAGCCCTCTCCATCCTCGACTCGCACCGCCAATCGGGCGGCGAACGCGCCGTCTCGACCATCTTCTACCTCATGGCGCTGCAGGACCTGGCGCGGTCGCCCTTCCGCGTCGTCGACGAGATCAACCAGGGCATGGACCCGCGGAACGAGCGCATGGTGCACGAGCGCATGGTGGACATTGCGTGCCGCGAGCGGACGAGCCAGTACTTTCTCATCACGCCCAAGTTGCTGAGCGACCTCAAGTTCCACCCCAAGATGAAGATGCATTGTATCGCGAGTGGGGAGCATATGCCGGCGAGGATGCGGGGGAGGGATTGTGGTGAGTGGGGTGAGATGGCGGTTAGGAAGAAGATGGGTGTGGCGTGAGAGGTCCTGCCCAGGTATGAGAAGATGTATGATTCGTGATGGAGCAATGTGGTTGATTTCTTTGGCTGGGTCGACCTTTTGCTTTCCTTGCTCATGAGCTTGAAGGATCTAGGGATGGGAGATGTGTATGACGTGGAGATATGAAGTAAAGGTTATGAAGGGAATAGATATCCCGGGAATTTCTCATTCTGAAACCTGTTCATCTCAAGACACACACGACTTGTCCAAAATGCGTCCCCCAAGTCCCCTCATACAAACTGGAAATCGAACGAGCGCGGTGCGACAACCCCACAACGCCATCGCTATGCATAAGACTAGAAACAACAGAGAAAAGATGGTATATCAATAAGAAGCGAAGCGTCGAAGAAGACGAAAGTATCAACAAATCAAGGCCACCTCCAGCTACAGACAAAAGTGAAGGCGCCCTACACCTCCTTCCAGCTCCCCTCCACCGCCTTCCTACTCACCCCCGTATACTGCTCCCCCTGCGGCGCCGGCGCAGGAGTATAGGCATGGTACGCCTGCTGCCCCGGGTACTGGCGCTCCTCTGTGCCATAGGACTGTTGGCCTGGGTAGGTCGCCATGGCCGCTGACGCAGGGGGTTGTTGTTCGAACCGTGTGGATCCCGAGGGGGGGTTGTTGTTGTTGTAGTCGATTCCGTAGTCTTGATTTGGGTAGGGTGCGTCGGTGCGGGCGTTGGAATTGTCGTAGGCGTAGGCGGTGGACGACGCTTCGGGGGTATGTCGAGGAGGGGGTGCGGGTCCGTCGTACGGGTCATACGGGGGAGCGTTGGGTGAACGACGTCCGTAGGTGGGGGAGGTGGTGGTGGGATAGCCGGGTGAGGCGCCGTAGACTGGAGACGTGGAGTGCGCGTGCACTGGGGAGAGGGAGTGCGCATGTACGGGAGACTGTGCGTGCACGGGCGATATCCCACGATACCCGTCGTCGCTGTGAGCATACTGTGCTCCTTGAGGAGGACGAGGACCGGGGCTTCTCCGCGCGGCTCCTCCTCCACCGCCGACATACGAGTCGTTGTGGTGGTAGCCGGGAGGGAAACCGTACGAGTCCTGCGTAGGCGATCTCTGCACCGGTGAACGCGCGGGAGATCTCCTTGCTGCCGCGGCCATGGCGACGCCGCCGTTGTAGTCCAATCTGTCCATTTCCACGTCTCCTTGCTTCTCCGGCAGGGCCGTCTCCTGGACTTCGACTTGGACCTTCGTGCTCGTGGCTTCGCTCCAGGTCGGCATGTTTGGAAGCGCGTCTTCGTTGACGGGTTTGCTCGGCGTCTCGAAGCTCGCGTACTGCGGTCGCTCGGGCTCGGAGGCGAATGCAGGAGCGGCGTGCGAGCGGTACTGCTGGTTGACGGGTCGCGTGTCGTAGGTTCGCCCGCCAGCAGGCGTCGAGGAAGCATATCCACCGCCATACACGGGAGGCGGAGGCGGTTCGCTCGCCACGCGCCTATGTCCCTTCGAATTCCCCCCGCAACAACAGGTGCAGCACTTGAAACAGCAGCAGGCGATTTCGGCACCGCAGCAGATGCATCGCACGAGGCAGAAGAGGACAGAGAGGAGGATCAGGACACCGATGATTATGGCGACGATGACTGGCCACCTGTTTCGGTATCATAAGTACTTGCTGGGTCGAGGGCGGTTATGGAGGAAAAGCGACTGACTTGCAATAGGTTTTGGCCATGCACTTGTCCCACGAGGACAGAGTGTCTTTGGCATCGGTAAGTGGGTTGCGAGGCGCAAGATATTCAAGGTACGGCATGTTTGCGTGTATAACGAGTGGGCAAGGCCCACAGAAACGAGTGTGGAGAAAGTAAAACGAATGGAGTCGTCGACAGATACGTTAAGGAGGTTATGTGACGGGGCGCATCACATTCCCCCCAAGTGGCAGTAGGTCGAGGATATGATTAAGGAGGCAGAGAGCGTGGAAAAAGGCGCACAGCGACAGGAGTCAGTCGAGATGAGGAGCGCCCGCGTAAATGAAGATGTGTCGCGGGAAGTCGGCCAAAACACTGCCCTGGTGCGGGAATGGTGTTCGGGCTGAGGATGGCCTGGCGCGAACCCTGTGAACCCTGCGAACTCGGTGAATTGGGCCAAGGGGTGTGGAGAGGATGTCAGAGCGTTGCGCGGCTGTGGCTGAGCTTTGATCCAAAGACGCCACTGGTCGCCGATCAGCAAATGCTTCTGCGTGCGGTTGGCTCCGCTATTTTTGCTTGCAGAGTTCTTTAGAAGAGCGGAGGGTGGCCGGCATGGTTGGAAACGTCATCGGTTGTTTTGGATTTGAATCTAGAGCAAAATGCTCGGGGATGAATGTGTTCCTACTACCGACTTCCTTCATGGGAGGACAGATCGGGAGAGCGGTTGGGCATGATAGACTGTGGTGGGCCGGAGAAAACACCATAACCATCTTGACATTGGAGAGAAGTGAACCTCTTTTGTTTGCAAATGGTAGAGTTGAAATTGGATCCAGCTCCTCTAGTATAGTGCGCAGTGCCCTAGATATTGAAGAGGCGGTTTGTTGATCTACCCAATGACATGCCAAGACTCTATCCATTTTTGGTTAGCGTGGTTTTCTGTTAGCCATCCCCTACCTAAATACTTCACCAACCCTTGAACCAAGTATGGGGCAGAAACACCAACCCCGGCTTTCGTACTATTCTCTCTGATCCCGACACCTATACGTATATTGAAGTAGAGACCAGACATGTTGCCTCCCGTAGATCCCAGTATCCTCGACCAGAACCCCAATTTCTCTACATTATACAAAGACCTCTGCACAAGGAAACTGAATCCGGATGGCTCGACCAGAGATACGAAGAGGCAAAGGATACACGATGAGATAAGAGCGGTAGGATCTATGATTCCTTTTCGGTCTCTAATGCGTCTCTTCTATTTTCTATTTCATTTCCAAAAGTTCAAGTTTGAATTTTCCCGCACTGATTATGAGTTTTGAGAGACCCGAGCTCTACTACAAAATCTCAACGTGAATATCAATTTTCCTTTGAGCGGTTCAATTTTGGTCTTTATCTAAAGAAGAGAAAAGCTTCCATTACTACAAGCTAACAAGCCCCCACAGAACCTCCACACCTCCATCACCCACCACCACACGACCCGCCTCCTCCTCACCCTCCTCTCCACCCTCCCCTCCAAATCCTCTCCCGAATCCCTCCCCTCCGACCTCCACCCGGTCATCGAACTCATGTCCGCGCGTCTAAGCGGCCACATCTCCTCCCCCGCCGACCTGGAACTCCTCTCCGGCGACGAAACCTTCTTCCTGGGCAACATCGACACCATAGCCCTGGCTATCAGCGAGCAACTCGACAAGATGGCCGAGCAACTGTGTCGAATAGCCGATCCATTATGTACGTCGCCAGTCCTTCTTTTCCCGCTTTACTGAGAAACCCTCCCAATCCCCTTCCCTGCTGCCCGCCGTCCGCTACATACCCTATATCTGACTTCCCCCCAGCACCACCACATATCTCCTCCCTCCCCACCAAGGCATCCTCCCTTCACCAAGCCGCGACCCACGACCTCCCCGACTCCCTCGCCACCGCCCGCTTCGACCTCGCCAACACGGCCCACGACGTCCTCACGCTGCACCGCCAAGTCCTAGAGACGTCGATCCGCATCCTCGAGCAGACGATGCACGGCTCGCTATCGAGAGGCGTCAAGGCGAGGGCAGAGGTCGTCAGGGCGCAGAGTGCGTTGCTAGGGCTGCAGGCTAGGTGTGTTGATTATCTCGTCCTGGTTTCTCCTCTTCATAGCTTATGATTTATCGACTGCTGCTGTCATTGGATTAGAAACTGATTGTGTATTTTGCAGAATCCATACGCTCACGCATCCACCACCGCCCGAGTTTGTGGCGGCGTTGAAGAATTATAGAGCCGTCCAAAGACAGGAGAGGAATGCGTTAAAGGATAGGGAGGCGCTGGCGAGGCAGACGCTGGAGTTGTATGACAAGGCGGGAGAAAAGGGAATGAGGGATGCGGCCCGGCGAGCCAAGGTTCTGCAGGCGGAGATTCAGAGGACCAAGGCGGAGATTGAGAGATTGGAGCGGGGTGAATAAAATCCCACCAAGAAGAAGACCCGGGAGGGCCTACACAGTACACATCGTCCTTAGCAGGTTGCTCCAGGATATCCCCAACCCTTCAAAGCAAAGACCGCTCAAAACTGACTGGCATCGCTCCAAAACGACCCTCAAGATCAATCAATCCTCCTTCCTCCCCACCGTCCCCCTCAACCTCCCCAAACCGAACCTCCGCGTGAAATACCAATCCAACACCCCGGCCGGCAACCACGCCGTCACAAACCTCACCACCCAACTCATCTTGCCCTCCCAGATCCACCTCCTCCTCACCAGCCCGCCCCACTCATCCCCCGCCAGAACCTGCCGCACGCAGCTCCGCGCATACTGCTCCGTATCCATGCCCAACTGTTGCGAATGCGTCAACCGCGACTCGTACTCGTCCTTCAAGGGAAGCATGTACGAATCCGGGGGTAACTCGCGATGAACGCGCGCAATGTTCGATTTCACGCCGCCCGTGATGACGGTGATGACGCGCACGCCGAGCGGCGCGAGTTCGACTCGCAGCGTATTCGAGTAGGCGTGCAGCGCGGCTTTGGACGCGCAGTAGCATGCCCCCCACGCATACGGCATGATGGCCGCTATACTGCCCGTCTGGACGATGGTGCCTTTTGCAGCGATTAAGAGGGGCGTGAAGGCTTTGCACATTTGCATGACGGAGAAGACGTTTGCCTGGAAGAGGTCGTGGAGTTCGTCGGTGGAGAAGTCGAGGGCGGGGATGGTGTAGTTGCGCCCGGCATTGTTGTAGAGGATGTCGAGGCGGCCCGAGGTGAGGGTTGTGACGGTTTCTTTGAGGGCGAGGATGCTGGGTTCCGAGCTGAGTTCCAGGGGGAGGTAGGTTATGGAGGGGTGGGGGGAGGTGTATTTGGAGGGGTCGCGGACGGTCGCGAGGACGTGGAAGCCTTGTGGAGGGTTAGCAATGAGGTAGGGGGGGAGAAGAGGAGATGGGAAGCGACCTTTGGCTGCAAATTCGAGGGCGAGATAGTGTCCGATGCCTCCGGGGGTGCAGCTGTGCGGGTCAGTGGGCGGTTTTTGGAGGCTTTGCCGATGGCCGTTTCAACCGATTGAAAGGTGTTTGTCATGCTGGGAGGAGGTGGTACCCCGTAATCAGTGCGTATCTCTTTCTCTCATCGGGAGCCATTGCTACTCCTGCCTGGATTGTTGCAATTGATATCCCGTCGTTCTGCGCCAGTATGATTTCGAGATGAAGTCCGTCGGGATATTGAAGTTGAGATCGCCGACGTCAACCTTGGAAAGGAGCTAGAGCCACCTCGGTTCCACCTTCCCCGCCTACCCCACCCAAAATTATCATATCCGACACTAGCCAACGACTCAGGAAGCATATCGTCCCATCTTATAAGTTATATAAACTATCGAACGAGTCGTATCTGTACCCGTAATCCAATTCTCCCTTTCTCCCTCCTCCTCTTTTCCACCTTCGCTCGCCCAAAGTCAAAACTCAATTCTCCAATCATTTCATTAATCATGGGGCTCTACGAATGGCTGGGAAATAACATTCCGACCTTACTACGGCCGACCTTGTTACTCAGTTTAGCAATCTACCGTTCGTGACAGCCCTCCCTTTAATAAACCTACACAAACCAATCCCAATCCTCACACTTCCCAGACTTCTGCATGACAATCCTCGAAGTCATCTTCATCCAGCACCAGCCCTCGCTCCTCCTCAACCTCACCCAACTCCGCCACAAAAGCTTCGCCCGCCTCTGGAACCGAAATGGTATGCTCGAAACCCTCTCACCTCCCTGACTTCCCCCGGGAGCAAAAATAGGTCTCCCTAACAATCGATATTCTCAGGCGCAGCAATGTCCATCGACATGCCCGGCCCCATAACAGAACTCCTCTCCCAATGCCGCGGCCTCGTCCTCGACATCGGCCCCGGCAGCGGAGAAGTCCTCTCGCGCTTCGATGCCAGCAAGATCACCGCCATGTACGGCGCCGAGCCCGCCGCGGACCTTCACCGGGGTCTGCTCCAGAACGCGGAGAAGCACGGATTCGCCGGCAAGTACCACGCCCTGCTCTGCGGCGCGGAGCCCGAGTCGTTGATCCCCGCGCTGTACGAGGCCGGCGTGTTGGACCGTGATCGCGCCACAGAGGTGTTTGATGAGATTTGCGTTGTGCGGGTTTTGTGTGGCGTGCCGAGTCCGCGGGAGACGATTCGCGGGTTGTATGCGTTGTTGAAGCCTGGCGGGAGGATGGTCGTGTGCGAGCATGTTGTGAATCCTTGGAGGACCGAGGGGAGTCTTGCGGCTAGGTTGTTGCAGGGGGTGTATAGTGCGATGGGCTGGCCGTTTTTCATGGGAGGTTGTGCGTTGCAGAGGCATACGGCCGAGTGGTTGAGGGAGGCGGGCGGGTGGAAGAAGTTTGACTTGCAGTATGTGGAGCCGCAGACGGCGATACCGTTCGTGGTAGGTGAGTTGATCAAGGCGGACGCTTGAATGTAAGCGGAGAATGTGTATAGTCGGATCTAGGAGACGGATATATGAAGGATATTTTTCCGTATGCAATGTCGACTTGTACGGAGGACATGTATTGACTGTAAATAACGATGCCAAAAGAAAAAAAGAAAAAAAGAAAAAAGAAAACATATGCACTGTTTCCCAGTCCTAGCCAGCGGACCAGAAATAAATTAAAGGAACGTCTCTCACCAAATTCAAAATCCCGCTTCTCTCTCCCCGGAAGCAACACTTCCACTACCTCCGCCCCAAATACTCCTCCCGATACTGCCTCCCATACTCGTCATAACTCGGCCGCTCCCCCACAGCCTCACTATGCAACTCCCTGGGCTCGTCTTCAAAATAACCCACTCCCGGCTTCTGCACCTGCACCTCCGCCAGCGGCCACCCCCTCCCCTCCCTCCACGCATTCACTTCGTCAACATTCCTCCCATACCCTTCAGGCGGATTGAACGGCGTCGCCGGCATGCTCTGCGGTGAATACGCCGTCGCGCTGTTCAACTCGCTTCGCGCGTAGCCATCCAACTCGGTCGGAAGTGGTGGTCGGTGTTCCATTGGCGGGTCCATTGAGTGTCCGCTGAGTTCCTGCGTCGAGGTCGGCGATTTGCTTTGTCGGATGCAGCAGAAGTAAAACGTCAGTGCCGTGACGCCGACGAGCATCATACCGCCTCCGACGGCGATGCCGATGATGGCGCCCGTGGAAAGAGGGCGCTTCTTGTAATATTCGCCTCCGGCATCGCGGCCTGGATATGTGCTCTCAGGGGGTTTGGTACCGGTGGTGGAGCTGCTGCTGGAAGAAGTGAGGTTGGCGGTAATGGTTGCGGCGAAGAAGGTTACATCGGGAAGTTTGGTCTCGACGCAGGAGAACCAGCTTAGTGTGGGAGAGCTGGAGGCGATGTAGGTTTCCCAGCGGCAGAAGGGCTGGTCTGCGGCACTAGGGGAGGGGAAGGAATGTGAGTGAATGGCGAATGATGGAGGCTTGTTGGTACTAACCATGTGTAGCATCGATCTGTTGGTTTGCAAGTGGTTGTGGGGACGTTGTCGATGCAGGATTGAGTAGTCCCTTGAGGATTATCGGGGTCGTAGCAGTCGACGATGCCAGTGGTGCCGCGGACACTGGTGATGCAGGCGCCCTAGATGAAACGTTAGAGAGAACCGATATGTGTCAGGCTGTCATAAGAAGCTCACATTATCGCAGACCCCTGGGCAACATTAGTAAGGAACTTGGATTGATCAGGGTTGGATATGGACTTACAATTCGGAGACGTGGCGAGAGAGCCCGCAGGTCCGCAGCAAAAGGCCCCTTGTTCTAAACATGCGCCTCCACATACTCCAAACTCACAGTTTTCCTGCCTCTTCAACACTTTCACATTCGCGCAGCTCGTGGCCTGCGGATTTGGCGGGGCGGTGATGAGGAGACGTTCTTGGCTGTTAGGCACAGCGGAAGCTGAGAGCACTCCACACAAAAGAAGTGTGAGCCGAGCCCAAACATCCAGGCCCGTCATGTCGTGAGTTGTGTCCGGAACATGCAGAATAACTCGAATATGACTTCACTGTCGACGAGGGAGGAAGTCATTTTGAGGCAGCCTCGCCTTAGATAGCCCTAATTGACACCAACCGCAGAGCTGAGTTTCGGCCCCGTGGACGCACAAACGACAAGACTCAGGAGCTGCGAAACACAGCGTGAGCGGTTCTGCACAGCACAGCATGGGCTGGGAGTATAATAAGAAAATGGCGAAGCTGAATTGCCCAAGGGAGCCACAGTTAGCCACAGCTCGTACTGATTGGCTCCATGGTGTTGTTGTTACCGTTGCCAAGCGAGAAATCGGCTCGTCGAGACCGGAGAGGGAGCACAACGGAGAGAGCTGAAATGGTGGTTGGCTGGCATATTCCGCCTATTCCAGCCTTCTTCACTTTGAAGGAGGGTTCCGTTTGCAGAGCTGGCTCCTGGTTGATTGGAAGAAGCGACATTGTGCACGATAAGATTCAGATACTTCATTTTTGCTGACCGAACCGGGAAACTTGTAAGTAGCGCTCTTTCTAGCCCTGCCTCGTGACAATAAGGAAAAAGATTAAAAACAGTCGTCTTGTTCTGTCTGGGATGGATGGATGGGAATAAGCGACCCCACATCGTTGATCGCCCGATCCGCTAACCCCAAAAGACAAGCTTGGCTTCGGGGAAATTTTAATCCAACCCCATCGTCATCCCATCTGACCCGAGCGTAGCAAAACACAGTAATCCTACTTGGAACATTAATAATACTCCCGGGTGACATAAACAATCCATCGAACAATGTCAACCATGCCATTGTCCTCATCCTCACCACCAACTCGTCCTTCATTCCTCACCTCGACCTCGCAATTTCCACCATGAGTTCCTACAGCCGCGTTGGCGTTGTCACCGGCGCTAATAAAGTACATAAGGATCCATGTTTCTCATTGGACAATCATGGAACAATGCTAATGGCCGCCTAGGGAATCGGCTACGCCATAGGTACAACAACTCTTATTCATCTGGCTGGAGCCATACCAGTCAGCTAATAACTCCATGTAGTCCGCCAGCTTGCACTGCAGTACCCGAAGTCCCCGCTCAACAGCGGACCGCTCCTCATTTACCTGACGGCACGGGACCCGGGCCGCGGCGAAGATGCCGTCAAGCACATGCACCAAGACGAGCAGTTGAAAGCTGCGAAAGCGCTGAAACAGGATGGAGGACTGTCGGAAATCAAGTTCCATGCGCTGGACATCACAGATGGCAAGAGCCTCGAGACATTCGTCGAAGATTTGAAGAAGACGCATGCGAATGGAATCGATTTCGTAATCAACAATGCAGGTATCGCGTTGAACGGATTCGGTACGTCTTCTAATATTCTTCAAGAGAGTAACGGCAGAGGACTTAACAATACTCACCCCGCAGACTCTAACGTCGTCTCCCAAACCCTAAACTGCAACTACTACTCGACCCTCGCCGCCAGCCACGCCTTCCTGCCCCTCCTCCGCCCCGCCGGCCGCCTCGTAAACGTAGCCAGCACCACCGGCCTGCTGGATAAGTACTCCCCCGCCATCCGCGCCCGCTTCCTCGCCTCCAAGACCGAAGCAGACGTCACGAGCATCATGCAGGACTTCGCCTCCGCCGTCGCCGCCGGTCGCGAAAAGGAAGCAGGGTTCCCCAGCGCCGCGTACGCTACGTCCAAGGCGGGCTTGATCGGCGCGACGAGGGCGCTTGCGAGGGAGGAAAGCGGGAAGAGCCAGGTGCTGGTGAATTCGTGCTGTCCTGGGTATGTGAATACGGATATGACAAAGGGGAGGGGGACGAGGACGCCAGACGAGGGGGCGCAGACACCCGTGATGCTGGCATTGGCGGATTTGAAGGGAGTGTCGGGGGAGTTCTGGAGGGATGGGAGGGTCATTGATTGGAGTGGATGAGGGGATGGCGATTGATTCATAGAGAGATAAAGCGAATGTGAGTTTTATGCATAAGTCCACAAGGAGTGCTTACTCCGGGTCGTTGATCGCTCGGGTAGTGTGCGGTTCCGGAAAGTAATGGAAACAACCCATATCGGAACCACGCACATTCTCAGTGCTCGATGAAAGAGCTGCATATCCCGTGCCCACGAGCCGATGAACCCCGCCTCGGACTTCAATCTGTCCCATGGCACGCGGTGAAGTTCAGTAGGATTCTCGAGGGGATATTTTGGAATCAATTTCACTCTCAACTCTCAAGCCAGAGAGGTCATAGAGTAAGAGGGTCCAGTATATCTCCCTGTTGATTGGCAGTAAAAGCTGCTGCAAACCATGCGAAAATCGTAGAAGTGCGACATACTGTGTACTACAAATCAGCAAGTTCGTCGTCCGCGGGCAGTGGCTTACATTACCAAAGCCTTGTGGCGCGTCTTCTTCTTTATCATGTCACTAGAAGGCACCTCATATCCACGATTTGCACTGGTGGAAATGGGAGTCACGGTGAAGAGATGCGAAAGGGACGGCTAGTGGACTAGGGTTCGCAATCGTCATTCTTGAGAAGCAAGAAAATCAAGTCTACAAGAGAACCGACAAGACCAGGGCAAGATAGTAAACCCAAAAGTTCCGTCACATCCTAATCCCCACTCATCCAACAACTTCCTATCATAAAATATTCAACTTTTAGGCAGTGATCATCACGGGAACCAACATACATATGCTCCAAGCCATCAACATGCGCACCGAGTAATCGACTGGACCAGTGCTTTTGTAAAACGAGGATTCGGAAACGCCGTGCCTGAACCAAGGAAAGGTGGTATCAATCTGATCATGACTGAAATGCTATTGGTCCTTAGCACACCCTCGCTATGCAGAGAAATGGTTAAAGCACATCCTTGTTGCCTGTCCTACCCAGTACGTCCGATAGATATGAAACCGTAATGAGGTCGTGTGCTGATCTGGATTTTCCTTTACGTGATCGTTATGTGTGTATGTACCTCGATGGTGACGTCCGTTAGGGATTGCTTGCGACTTTTGTGCCTTCGCCGCAAGACACGCATCACCACTCATGCTGTGGCTACACCCAAGTTCCGCTCTGGCACGTTTGTCTCGCACAAAACTGCGGGCATATCAGGAAACGCCGGTCGCGGAAAGTCGCGCCAGACGGGATATGCGGGAGTTTGTGGAGTCTGCACCGGCACACGTTTGGGCTGAGGTGCAGGTTCTGGATCGACGGTAGGCTCGTACGCCGGTATAGGTTTCGTGTCGCGAATAGGCACGGGTATCGTGTCGAGGACAGGCTTGGGATCATGATATTCGTAGATCATCTGACCCTTCTTGCCCAACAGTGCCGGAGCCTTGAATGTCGACACGCCAGTCACCTCGTCGTAGGTCTCACGAGCGGCTGCGAGGCGCTTACCACCGCCGCCGGGGAGATCGACGACAAAGGAAGGCATCATGAACCCTGCGATAGTTCCACGGAGTTGCTGTTCCATATCCAGAATAACCTTGAGCGGGGTGCGCAAATCCTCGATGCCTTTGACGAGGTCACATTGGTATACGTAGTACTGGTTTGGCGTTAGTAACGAATCCAAAGTGTTGGGATCGTGATGCTGCTGTGCAGAGATAGCTCACCGGTTGTATGTTATGGTCAGCAAGAGTCCTGATCAAAGTTCCCATTGTCTCGACGTCATCGTTGACCCCTTTCAGGAGGACAGACTGGTTCCTGACTATTACATTGTTTTGAAAAAGGTGCTGTGCTGCCGCTTTCGTAATCCAGGTGATCTCATTCGGATGATTGAAATGTGTATGCAAGCAAACGTGTTTTCCTAATGTGCGTGCAAAATTGGATAGTTCAATGAAGGTGGCTGTCCAATTGTCATTAGGATCCAGAAAGCGAGATGGAACCACAGCGAGCCCTTTGGAGGCGAAACGGATGCGTCGAACGTGTGGCATCGCTAACAGGCTGTCGTGTGTCAGTAACCATGCTTTGCCCAGCATACACTTAACGTAGTGGTCCTCTTACGTCTCACCAATCTCTTTGACGGCCTGTGGTGGTAGGTAGAAGGTGTCACCCCCAGACACAACCACGTCCGTAATGGATTCAGTTTCTCGAATGTAGTCATACATCTTCTGCCAACGTCTGCGTCCACCTCGCAAGGGATCCTTCGTGACTGTGTCTGTGGGATTCCCCACAGCGTATGAGCGTGTGCAAAAGCGGCAGTAAACAGGGCAGGTGCCCGTGGCTGAGAGATTGGGTCAACTTTTGGACACGGCGAGGCTTGCAGGGTTAACTCACCGAGAAATAGGACCTTGTCTGGATATCTATGCACAAGTCCATCTACCACTGGCCAGGCGTTAATACCGAGAGGGTGTTGAACGATGAGGGTTCCAGCGCAACCCACCTGAATCATCCTTCTCGTTCAGAGAGTCGAGCTTCAGTTTGGCGTGGTCCTGAACGAGTCCAGATCCAAGAGGAACAAATTGGAGACGAATGGGGTCATCGAGAGCATGCTCCCACTGAATCACTGAGCTGATATGCGGAGTGAGCTTGACCGCCATAGGCGCCTTCCTGAGTCCCTTGACAACATCATCAATGAAATCCTGCTTGGTTTTGATGTGCTGTAATCTTCGGTTCTTAGAAGGCGCAAGTTTTTCCGGAAGGACCTCCTCCAAAAATGTGGTCAGCTTCTTTTCGGTAGTGAGAGCGTTGTCGATCTGAGGAGCAAATGAGCAATACGTCATATAATTTCCGTCAAGGGAGCACTTACTTGCCAGCTATACGAGATAAACTGTTCCGCTGAAATGTGCCGCCACCTGCCGATTTTGTGCCAATAAGGTTCACCTGTTGCTGACGGCGGGCTCAGGACAGTCCCATATGCCCTTGCAGGCGCCCATTGCAATGTTCGACTTGCCACAACTTTCAGGCATCTGTTCGACAAGAAAGCATCTGAGTTCTTTCTTGGCGCAAGTGGGACGGTGCTCAATCGAGTCCCTCTGGAAAATCTGAAGGGTCTCATTGTGTGATAGAGAACCGCGCTGAAAGAGATAAAATGGAGGAAACACTCAATGAAGGAGGGGTCTCTTAAAGGGGATACAGTCTGCTAGTACGGACGGCGGAAGTGCCTGCATCGTTAGTGTTATGCCCACAGTTTTCGCAAGCTGCGGATTCCCGGGTGACCCTCGTCCTGAATTCAGTGACACAAATATTTTGTTTGATCCGCTGGTAAAGGTTGGCTGCGTCTGAGAGACCGTACGCTGCGCGCTATCGAGAAGATCTACAGTAATAGAAACCATTGGACACTCGAGAACGTCCACAAGCGAGGGGCTGTGCCGTATGGGTACACGCTTTCATGGCCCTGCTAGCATTTGACGGGATATCTGGACGCATCGCGACGAACTTTACGAGAAATGTGCGGAGATTTTTTGAATCCTGCGTTGCGCTGAGAAAAAGACCGATGTCGGAGTACATCAAGTGGATGCACCCATCCGCAATTCTCGCCTTAACTACCTACAGATCAAACGGCGGTGTATGGTTCCATATGCCACACTGCGAAGGACTTGAGCAGTCTGAAGAAATTTTGAGCGGGGCACCCGTGGATGGATGCATGTTGGTCCCAAGACCAGGTGCTGATCAACCACTCGCGGATACAGCCGTCAAGCAGAGCGGCAAATCTGATATTGTGCTACCGTGTACCGAGCTGTCGGTTTCTCCGAGAGGTACGGACAGTTTAAGAGCGAGTGTGGATGTGTTGGAAAGTTTGGGCTAGAGAAGGGTCCAAACAAGGACTGAAGGCGTCAACCGGGAAGAATGAGAAGGGTGGCCTCGCCCAGATCAAGAGATTGGCCAAAGAGGGAGTGAAGAAATGAGGACCCGCGGTTGTTGCCGGTAGTACGACGTGTGGTTTCGATGGGTTTGTGACAGGGAGAAAGCTGTGAGGTCTCCGATCTATCATTATTGGTAGGACGTTTGATGAAGCGCCAAGGCAAGATGACGCTAGGCCGTGAACGGCTAGACTTTGCGCCAAGAGGGGACGTCACCACAACTTCGAGTGGGAGCTGGCGGGTACAACAGCTTCAAATCTCCGCTTCCCAAAACGTGGAATTCATCACACAGCTCCTCGCTTCCAGCATTTCCCTAGCCAGCCATGGCGGACTCACCCTCCACTGCTGGGCCTCCAGCGGGAGAGACGTCGGCGCAAGAAAAAGCAAGACTGCGCCGTGAGAGGCGTGCCGCCAAAATCCAGGCTGGAGGGGCTTCCCGCTTGCAGGCAATCACATCCCTCCAAGGAGGCTCGCACCGCGATGTGGAGAAGGACATTCCATGTTGGTTCCCACTCAAACATCGCCTTTGTTTATCAGTCATCATGCTAACTTGCTCCAGCGAGGCCAACGCCCAGTCCTTCTCCTGCACCTGCGGTATCAGCGTCCCACGCGGATCCTGACGAGGTTGACATCTCCACCCATCATTATACTCCTGTCACACAACCGCGTCTCCCGTCACCCTTCTCGTACGGCGCCTCTCCCTCACCGTCCGCGGCAGTTGAAGCCACCCGGGACCCGTCACAAGACCCGATGGTGGCCATGTTGCAGCAAATGCTAGGCACCGGAGAAGGCCCAATTCCCGGTGCCCCGGGACAGGGCGACCGGCTCCCTCCAGGACTAGCGAATATGTTCAGCGCAATGCAAGGAGGCGTAGATTCGGAACCGTCACTCGACCAGTCCTCCGCCTGGCTATGGCGCCTTATCCACTCCATCTTCTCTCTCGGACTAGCCATCTACATTGTGCTGCAGACACCCTTCACAGGTTCGAAACTCTCACGCTCAGCTTCCCACGAAGGCTCCGACTGGACGGTGGAATCAGCGCCACCTGAGGCTTTCAAGCACTTCTTCTACCTATTTGCTACATTCGAAGTGGTACTGCAATCCTCACGATACTTCATCGAAAAAGGGCAGTTGCAGGGAAGCGGAATACTGAGCAGTATTTCCCAGATGCTCCCAGAACCATATGCGGGCTACGTCAGGGTCGTTGGGCGTTATAGTGTGATATACAGCACTGTTGTAAGTGACGCTATGGTGGTCGTGTTTGTGCTGGGAGCGGCCAGTTGGTGGAATGGTGGTGCGACTGCATGAGAAGGTCAAAAGGGTTCCACAAAGCAGCTCAAGAACGATGATGATCCTCGAGATGTGTATCGTTGCAATTGTGTAGCCACAACTGGAACAGTTGACGCTCGAGCAGCGAGTAACGGGCAGCGGGAGGCATACCCAGTCCAAAGGCCTCCTGTTAACAGCGCTGGCACCTCAGCCACCAGGAATCGGGGCTTGTCTGGAATCGTAGCCCTTATACGACTTACGCTCACGACGACGCCGTTGATGTGCCTTAACCATCGGAAGATCCGTCCTATCGGATTCCCAGCTCTGTACCAGGTTACTCGAGGCGGCACCCACGGGACGCATGCCGTTCGAAGTACCGCTCACTCCTCCGCTAACCGCCCAAATGTGCCTGTCTCCGCATGTACCACATGCCAATGCGTCGCTGTCGGCTGTCGTGCCATCTTTCTGCGAAGGCACAAAGGCTGTCCAAAAGTCGCGATCCTCGGCGGTGGTGTTGTTCCAGCTTGCGAAAAATAAATTTCCAATGTGCGCTTCTCAAGTGGTACAACATGACTAATATACACATGACCCTCCTATGTTGCGTTTTGCAACCATGCATGCCATCAGTGTCTGGATATCATACACAGGACCTCCTGACCATCACGAATGGTCAACTGGTTGACGTTGATGGCCCGTTCATCACAGTTCTCACAATCGCCCAGCACTCATACCACCCTCACATTTCCTGCAATCTCTCACATGCCATCCAGGACCATGCCTGCATCCCATCCTGTTAACACTTCTACTGTGTCCCACCAACCTCTCCCCTGGCCAACCTCAGCAACTCCTGCTCCTTCCTCTCCTTCAAGAACCTCTCCCTCACAATCACCCTATCTGCCTCACTCCTCGCCTTAAACTCCGCCATCTCAGCCAGCTCCCTCACCTCCTCCTCCGTCGGCTGGAGCTCCTCTGCATTCGTCCTGCTGACCAATTGCGCGAGGATCTCGGACTCGTGCACCATGCGGATGTCGACAGTGTGGGTGGGCTCGGCGGTGTCGGGGACAGAGGGTGAGGAGGATGCAGATGTGGATGTGGATGTCGATGTTGAAGAAGCGGTTGTTGTCGATTTGCTCTTTGGGGAGGAGGTGTAGATGTACAGGTTCGCGGGGCCGGCAGGGTCCGAGTGCCGGTTTATGGTGATGGAGACGGCGGGGTTGCGGTACTTTATTCGGGGGAGCATTTCGCGCCAGAATTTTCTGGGGAGGGGGGAAGAAGTCAGCTTGGTGGTTTTACTAGAAGGCAGTGCTCTTTTTTTGTGTCGCTGTGCTGCACTCATGACCTAGGACTACCGGGTTTGGAGGCATTTAGGGGGTTTGTGTCTTATGAAGTGGATCGAGCGCAGAGTGTAGAGGAGGGAAAGAAAGAGTAAAATTGATAGGCGTACCTCGCACCCCGATGTCCGCCGTTGATGTGCTTATTGAACTCCATACTGATCTTTGTGACTTCGGGTGGCAGTATCAGCGCGCCGGGTCCGACTCGTATCCATAGTAACTGTTTCACACGTGTCAATTACACTCCTATCATATGCGATTCAACGTAAGGGTGGTCTATATTCGAATGCGAGGAGGAGGAATCGCGATGTCTGGGGAACGGTCGCAGGGGGACAGTACCTTCTACAACGGCAGTTAGCTATATATTGACTGGATTCTTAGATACTCGAAGACTTACTGAGCGCAATTTGCGCATCCGCGATATTATGTTGACCATGGCTTATACTGATTGCCGGTACGGTGTTGAGGGTTGCAACGGAACTTCAAGTTGTCGCGAGATTTTGGAAATTGGGCCGACGTTTTGCCGATGGAGGGAAATGACGGCTTGTGATTGGCCAGGGTATTGAAGATGGGTGCTGGAACATCATTTTAGGTAGGATGAACGGCGTGTGAGTGAATTCAGCAGTTGGAATGGCTAGATTCATAGATATGTTTTAGGTATATCTGGCGCGCACACAGATAATCGTCTGCGCAAGTCAATCGATCCCAAGCGCCTGCACTGCCGCTGTCTCGCCTTCACATTTACCATCCAATACATATCCATCGCCAGATAGTATATCTGTCGTTAACCGTACCCAACAGTAAGATTATAAAGCACTATAGCTAGAATCCGGGCCCTAGTGAACGGAATTTACATGACTCGAATGAGGAAATTTGATGGGAAAGGAATAGTGCTTCGCCAGCCATAATTTACTGCCGTCCGGGTGCGGGTGCTGCACCACCTGCACCACCCTGGTGAGCGGGTTGGGGGTTCATGCGTCGGTTCCTAGTTATCGGGATTAGTATCAATTAATGCCCAGGCGACGTCGACGGCTTACATGAAGGACCGACTCATGAAAGAGATAAGAACCATTGGCAACCAGGTCGGCATCTTGTTGAAACCCCAGAGGATATAGCCAACTGGAACGGCCAAGTTGTACTGCGCAAGGGCACCATTGAACGGATGCCAAGCACCCTCGTACGGCGCAGTGTTCTCGTACTCCTTGTCAACAATGAGGGTCTTGAGGGTCTCGACAGTGGTCGCATTGCGCCTGAGCGGGATATATCGAACAGTAGGCGCCGGTGCAGACTGATCGGCCAGGGGCTTGGGAATGGTGAAATAATAGATCGAAGGCGGGCCAACAGACCAGGAGTTGCAGAGGACGGGTTCCTCATCGCAATCGATGGTCGCGAACTTGGGGGCATGGGGCTTCGCAGACAACAGAGCAACGGTTTCCTGTACGTTTGTCAGCATCTGGAGATAGTGGGAAAGGCCTTCAAGGGTTGATGCTTACATTCCATGCCCTTGTGACATTTCCACAATGGCCAAAGCACGTCACATTGCCTCCGTTGATGTAGATGACCCAATCCTGGGTGGTTGGAGCACTCGCCGCGAGGTCCTTGGTCAACACGTCCTTCCAGTTCTCCAATGTGAGGTGGTGTTGCACACTTTCGGCGACTTTGGCTGCTGTGGCTTCGACAGGCGCTGAGGGAACCGCCGCGGGGACAGCCGAGCTCACAGCATTGGTGAGCTTGCCAAACCAGCCCTTCACCTTCTCCTGGAGGGGGATTTGATCTTCGGCGAGCGCCAGCGCGGGGAGCGCAAGGAGAAGGGTTGAAGAGACGCGCATATTGACGACAAAGCGGTAATGATAGGGATGAGAGAAAGGCAAATGTTGGTTGCGCAAAAGAGTCCGCGCGAGTAGGGGGAGTAGCGCGAGAGGACTAAGTGGGGCGCGCGGCGTGGGGGGAGTTCCAGAAACGCGACAGTAAGAGCTCCAATTCGGAGTTCCAGAAATGAAGAAGTTGAAGGTGGAAAAGAAGAAGATGGCAGAAATCAAATGATAGAAGGGCGTACGGAGTACGGATGAAGATGAGGCGGCAAAGGCAGCAGCAACGCGAGAAACCAGCTTGGTTGTGGTTTGTCTTGGCAAACATCGACCACTCTCCAACAATTCCTGGAAGAGAAGCTTGGGCCATTCTCGGACCCAACTTCAACACACCCCTTTCTATAACGTTCACTAGCCAAATAGGGCAGCACGTCATATAAGTTACCGGACATGGGCACGTCTGCGCCGTGCGCGTTTTTCTGGCAGCAGCTCGCGCTGTTTCAAGATGAAGAACCTGTTTCCGCTCACTCGATTTTTGTTGTCCTTCTTCCCTTTTCCTTCTTATTCTAGTATTGGGTGTTGAAGGAGCTGAATACCTTCTGATATTTGGCCCCAGCTACCTCAGGATGCGTTCAACGGTGTTTTCAGCCCTCCTCACGGCCTCACACGTCCTTCTTGGCGTGTCGGCAGGCCCTCTCGTGGAGAGACAAAGTATGTTATTATCCGAGACTTCCAATATGCGAATAAGTGCTGAATCGCTCTCGTCCAGACGGAGCTGGGACGACATCTTCTCCCACACCTCTCCCAACCGTGGGCTTGATAGTCAGCACCTTGAGCAATGGAGAGGAAACAACCGTTGAGTTTTTTGCTCCTCCACAGACGGACACTACTTCGGCATCAACAACGGCTACGGACGCAGAAACAACGCCCTCTTCGACAAATGACGCTGCCAAATCCACGTTAACATACACCCCGACTGGACTACCTCAGCCAGGTACACAGTTCCCTCGCTGTGAGAAGCCCAGCACAGGCCCTTTCTGTGCGCCGAAGAACGAGGCCACTCTCTACGTCGGCAAGACGTACTATGCTACCTGGGATTCGGACCAATTCCCACTCAACTCCACCATTGTTGTGAAAGTCCAGTTCAGCAACGACTCCTCTCAGCAAGTTTGGTCATCCGAGAAGACGAAGAATTCGTGGGGATACGTCGCAGTCACGACCGAGAAGGAATGGCTCCAAGGTGAGCTTCAATGGTTGAATATACTTCTTCGGTGATAACTTACGGGTCCAGGCTATGCCATGTTCAATCTCACATTCAGCGCGGTTATGGTCGACGAAGACAGCGGCAACAGGAAAGCTCAATCTTTTGACGGGCCCCTTATTACTCTCCAGAACGAGCCTCCCCGTCACCTGCCCCCACCGGAGAAGAACAAGCTCCACAAGGAGGGACTTCTCATCGGCCTGCCTGTTGGTCTGGGCTTCGTCCTACTCGTTGTCATTGGGCTTTACATCGGCATGCGCAAGCACCGTATCATCGGTCTCGGGAACATCATGGGTCGCCGCAATCGTGGCTATGGAACGCACAAGAGCAGGAGACAGCGTCTGGGGCTGGGGAAGAAGGGTGCGATTCATCTGGAAGATAGGGAAGTTCCGGCGCATAGGCCGGGCGATAGCTTGGGGAGCCTTGTGAGCAATGATGATGATATTAGGCCTGCGCCGAGGGGGAACAATCACTTCAGAGACGAGATCGCAAGGCAGAAAACAGGACGATAAAGAAGTGGAGGAAGTATAGACCGGCTACCATTGATTCAGAAAGCATTCGAAGCGTGCCACAACGGTAATGCAGCTATTGTATACGCAATCCCACGATGATCGTTTCACATTCACATCACGTTGGACCCAACTACCAGTTCTGCTCATCACGTCAAATCTGCAATGTGCTGGAGTAAATCGCTGGAATTCTGAAGAAGTACATTACATGAAAAAGAAACTATCGTACAGAGCGCAACAGTAGCATAACCGTCGCGGACTTGAAATCACACACACTCAAGAGGCAACATCCCGCCCATGTTCCATCAGCGCCCTCATATCGATCTGTATTCAGACTTTGGGGCTTGCTCCCACACAGTAACCGTCATCCCCCGAAGTACCCCATAGGCACGAGCGAAATGTCTACTCGATGCGGAGCTTTTGGCGCGTATCCTTCCCATTGTGGCCATTGCCTGCATTCGGGGTAGCCTTGCCATTGCCATTGACGGCAGCCTTATCCTCTCCGTTCTGCGCTTCGGTACGACGCTTGAATGCTTCGGCGGCGGTCGCCCAATACGTCTCACGTAAGGTGTAGATCGCATACAGCTTGATGAAGGTGCAGTACCAGCCAAACAGAATGTATCCAGGGAAGTACAGGATATCCTTGGGGTACTTGCGGAAGTGCGGCCAGATCTTGACGAACTTCATCAGCGTGCACCATCCCATGAGAGCTGCAAAAGCGACCCGGAGCCAGTCCTGGGCACCTGCCTCTCGAAGAGCCATCCAGAGAAGCGCTGTCAAGACAACCTCGTACAGGAACGAGAAGCGGAAGAAGGAATAGATCAGGATGCTGTAGGACGTGTAGGGGAATCGACGAAGAGAAGTGCCCTCGGTGAACAGTGCACGAGGGTTGGACTGGTAGGTGCTACGGTTCCAGCGAACGCACTGCCCCAGGAATTTGGGCCACTCCCCAAGCTCAGTCTCCATGATTGACTCAGGTCCGCCTTGGATAGCGACATCCCAACCGTGGTTCGTCAGCCAGCGAGTGTGGAACTTGTCGTCACCCGCGGCGAGACGTCCGACCTTACCATAACAGATGTATTCATTGAGATACTCCTGCTTGAACTTGGGGCTACCGTAGATCTCGGTGCGGAAAACCGCGAAACGGCTGGACAAGCATGAGAGGCCGCCATCGATCGAAGTGGTCGCGATGAACTCATGTGCGCGGCGGAGAAGATAAGTGCAGCCCATGAAATTCCAGAAACCCTTCGCAGACAGTGGGTGCTCGTGATTGATGGCCTCTAGAACGGGGCCAACGCCGCCTACCTTGGGGTTCTCGAAAGGAGCCAGCATGGACGCGAGGAACTTTGGTGACGCCGGCCACCAGCTATGGTCGTCCTGCGTGATCATAAGCTTCGTCTTTACGAAATCCATAGCCTGTGCCGTCTGCTCGCGACGGTTTGGCTCAGCACGCCAGAGGAATTGAATGCGAGGGTCGGTATACTTCTTGTCGAAGGCCTTCTTGTCGACATGGACTTTCTCCCCCGCCGTGGCAATGATAAGGCGATGAATCTGGTGGATCAAGATCGAGTCGAGCACCTTATGGAAGGTCTTCGAGGCCAGGTCAGTCGTACAGATGATTACGGTGACATCAGAAGGCTTGTACGTAGGCTTCTTAGGAATTGGAATCGACTTATAACGCGTGTTGGCGACGAGATTGGCAATTGACCGAGCAAAGCGAAAGGCGAATACTACAGCAAAGAACATCAACCAGAAGTGGCCGGCAGTGGCCGGATTCTGTTGGGTAGCCTGCAAGACCATGGTTTCTGTGAGACCTATGGCCTTGGAGACTGGAAGAAGTTGAAGGGGAGGGTTCTCTGGATGTACGTTCTCGGTTGTGTATATTCTGGTTGTTGCTCTCCTCGTGGTTGCACGTTGGTGATGGAGTTCCTGTAGGAAAGGAGAAGGGCTATTTAAGAGACGCGCATGACTGGCCGCTGCGCGGAATGTAGTGAGTTGTGTATATACAGACATCTTCGTTGTAGTCGTTCCTTGCGCTGATTCAGTGAAAGAGTCACCTATACACCACGCTTGACTCTGAAAGTGTAGGAACAATACGACTCTTTTCCGCCCACTGTATGAAGTCTTGAAGTCTGAATATCGAAATGTACTGTGGGTCATACTTCGAGAGTGTGCCCACAATGCGAGATTCATATGCTCCGATAGCGCATTCACAATGTACATTCACAATGTGTGAGTTCTCAGTATCTTGTCTGTGAGGCATAACGGCGCCCTGGGGAGGCCATTGTATGGATTAAAAACCAACATGACTCTACAATGACGGTGCTGAATTCGACGGGAATGCTAATTTGACATGGCTCCTTGGGTCGTGGGCTTGGTGAGGAAGGAGTCCAATGTATGATACCTTCGAAGTATCTTGTTTGTGAGGCATAACGACGCAGCGAGAGGCCCCCTTTTGATGGAATGAGAATCAATGTGACTGTACAATGACGGTGCTGAACTGGACAAGAAGCTAGTGTTGACATAGCGTCCTGGGCCGTGGGTTTGCTGAGAAAGGACGCAATATGTAGGATGCCTTGATACAATGAGGTTCGAAGGTAAGGTAATGAGGGTAGAAAGACAGGAATTATAGGGTTGAAAAGGTCGACATTGCTATGTTCCCGTAAATGGAGTCACCCACTCCTCAGTGTTCAGGGCGTGAATGAATTACTCCGCCTGACAGAGGGGCGTCTGTTACGCCAGATTTATACTTCGGAGGCAAAACCTATTTGTTCGTGTCTCAAGGAGAAAAATTTATTCTGGCATGACTAACAAAACTGGTTGCTAACTCACACGTAGAGAGAGCACTAGCCAACTTTGGAGTTAACTTGTGTCTCCACCGTCCCCATATCTCTGAAACAAAACAAACACGTCCTACTCCATCCAGCACCAGCCTATGCCCGCTCTATATGCTCTCGACGAAGGAAACATCCACTTCGCATACGTGTTCGTCCTCTAGGCCTAGCCTAGGGTTGCGAGTGCTGCGCTCCTGATAAAGCTAAGGTTCTTAACACCCTTAACAAACAATAAGACTGTTGCTAACATAGTTGAGAAGGCGGTGAAGATAAAAATGAACTCAGTATAAGCACGAGTGTCACTGTGATTAGGTTGAAGAAGAAGCTGCTGCAGGTCTTCTATAGCAGGAAGGGGGAAAAGCATAGAGATTGATGCGTATAAGAATGGGTCATCTGGGAAACATATGGACAGCTTGCAGAAGCAGTAAAATGGGAAGCAACATAATGCAGAACAACAGCATGACTGCCTCGTGTACAAGAATGGCATATGCGTGCACTGACCAGTCGCCAGCTGCAGTATAAGTGGAAAGGAGTGGTAGTGCCAAACATGGCCTTGGACATTCATAAAGGGAGAAATCAGTTGTACATTGATGAAGCTTGTGTGCTCTTGTCTGAAAATTCCATTAAAAGCTCAGTAGAAAGCCTAAAGATTTCAAGGCAGGGATCATAGTTCCTAAATAGGTCAATGATAATTGCCCTGGTATTTCCATGGTTTCTTGGGAGCTATGTTTCCGACGGAATCCCAGCTGGAGTACTAGCGCGCTTCAGATACGATTTGGATTGTACATAACTACTGTAAAGCTCGAACTATCAGCGAATAATGCAACAACAGAAATAATATCTGCAGTTCATTCGCAGCGATTTCTTGATCAACACGTGGTTAAATAGCGAGTGGCAGTACCAAGCAGATCTGTCTCAGGTGTTGTACATTCTTCCGAACGTTAACCTCGTTTATATCAGATGCTCTGATCTTGGTTTTTGTTTGACTTAACAACCTGAAATGAATGCCTTCAGTAGCGGAACAGGCGCATGATTTGACGTGCTTATTTCAATCCTTGTACGCATGCGCTTACTCACCTCTAGCTAATCATATGCTACGGCTATTTCAGATCGCATCAAGGATTTATAGTCATCGATTCGCCCTTCCACAAAGTCTTTGCGGCGCTACACGACGCCTAATCCGCAACTCCGCAATCGACTCCGCACATAGTCCACCCTTGGAACAGGGCACAATCCACATTGCAGAGTTATTGGATATCGCAACAACCTTATATATGACCGTCGCTGCATTACCTTTGGGTGACAGATCTCGCCTCTTTCAGTTTCATCGCCACAACGACCAACATCCATATCTCGGAAAGTGTCATGAGGGGCGATATCCTCCACACTGCATTCGCATCGGCAATATGCGGAGTTTTATTCCACCTCCTTGTCCTGGCTTTGCCATTCGAGTTTGAACTTGTCATGTTCCATTTTATGGCTACATACGTCGTGGCATCAGTGGGTTATACATTCACTCTTATGCAAGTCTATGGCATGACCTTCTTGGGCGCACTGGGAAGAGTAGCACTGTCATCCGTTATCTTCAACGCGGCGACACTGTCCAGTATCGCTATATACCGCTTGTTCTTCCACCGATGCCGAAACATACCGGGACCTGTTCTAGCACGTCTAACCCGCTTTTACGCAATGTATCAGACGGCGAAAGAAATGACATACTTCAAAGAACTGGACAAGATGCATCAAAAATACGGCGATTTTGTGCGCGTGGGTCCCCGAGATGTAAGCGTCATGCGAAAGGAGGCGCTTCCCTTAGTCTACGGCCCGAAAACGGAGTGCAGGAAAGCAACCTGGTATGGGCAGCAGGGTCACAACCCGAAAAAGCTTTCTTTGAGTATGCTGCGGGATAAGAAGCTCTATAGGCTACGTCGGCGCGCTTGGGATCGAGGGCTTTCGATGAAGGGTAGGTGTGCCGTGTCTTTGAGATATTGCGAGCTAAGGAGTATGACAGCACTTGCTAGCTATGAAACTCGTATCAAAGCCAACGTCGAAAAGTTCATTAGTCAAATCCAAAAGCGTTCAGGGGAAGGCATCGACGCAACAGCATGGTCGATGTTGTACTCATTCGACATCATGGGCGACGTTGGTTTCAGCAAGGACTTCGAAAATTTGAGCAGCGGAACGGAGCATCCAGCAATCAAAGTGCTCCACGACCATGTAAAAATCCTTGCAACTCTGGTCACGGTGCCCTGGTTGTTGAATATGTTTGCCTCGATACCGGGAGCGGGGAGTCAGTTTGCGATATTCTTTAAGATCTGCGCGGATCAGCTCGATGCTAAAGTGAAGGTGAGCCTCTGGCATTTAAAATGCGGGAGAGCTATTAATATGTGAAAGGGGTGGAGCGGAGAAAAGCAACCCGAAGATGTTATGAGTTGGCTATTGAAAGCAGTGAAGGAAAACGACGTGTCAGCGGCACCATCGCGGGAAGCTTTGGAGGACGACTGTCGGGTGCTCATTATCGCCGGAAGGTAGGTGATTGGTCGACAATCTTTCCAAGATGTAGCTGATCCGTTACAGCGACACAAAAGCCACTGCTTTGGCATGCCTATTATACTACCTGGCGAAGTATCCTCGAGTGCAGAAGAAACTACAAGCTCTCATTGGCGAAGCCATGCTTGGCGGTTATTCTGAATGGAGTTATACCAAGGTAAAGTCCGTGACTTACCTTGACGACATTATCAACGAAACCCTGCGGCTCAAGCCGCCTTTCATGGTCCTCCCTCCACGCGAAACACCACCCCAAGGCATGCACATTGGAGACACCTACATTCCTGGTAACACGAACGTATATGTTGCTCCAATTCTAATTCACAGGGACCCAAGGTGGTGGAAGGAGCCAGAGGAATTCCTTCCTGAGCGGTGGGGAGAACTGCGGGCGGAAATGCATACCGATGAAGCGCCTTATATTCCTTTCAACTCCGGTAAGGTGGAACAATGTGCGTCTCCTACCTCAGCGCTGCTAACAGATGTTTAGGGCTGCACTCCTGTCCTGGTCAGAATCTTGCAATTGTCAGCCTGCGTTACTTGGTTTCATCCGTGGTGCAGAACTTCGATATCGAGTTTGCTCCTGGAGAAACAGGAGAAACCTTCGATAAGGATTTCGAGGACACGGCTTTGATGAAACTTCCCCCGCTCAAACTTAGGTTTGTAAAACGAGGATGACTCGTGCAGTCTGACACCAATTGGAGTTGCCAGACCAACGGGCTGGACGCTCGTGTGTGCTGAAAGCGTTGGGGAGCATCGCCATGAAGTGTTCAGGTACATCAGTCACGTTAGGAACATGCATGGATCTTTGTGTCAAAAGGTTGGCAATTTATACACCAGGATAACTAGATACAGCAGAATAGAATGGATTGGTCAAGTTTGACCTTTTGGGTCATGCGGAGACAAACTTAAGCAGTGATCTTGGACTTGATGAAAGCCAAAGCCTGTGCGCCGTACTTGTTGACGTATTGCTGGTGAGAGTTGGCATCGTTTCCGGTGCAGCAGTAGGGATCGGTGGAGTCGCAGTAAGACTTCAGGCGGTCGGTCTTGGCCGGGGAGCACTGGAAGCCCACGGGTCGGGCAGCGAACTGTGGGAAAATTAGCGGACATATTGGAAGGCTTGTAGTAGGTCTACTTACACCTTGAGCATTGCAAGTGCCAACGTTGTACGGCTGGCCAGCGCGGAAGTGCGGGTCGCCCATGAAGATGGCGGCCTTGACGGCTTCCAAAGCAGCACCGGTCAAGGTTGCGCCCGCGCCTCCGCAGAGGGCGTTGTCCATGATTTGGCCACCCTTAAAAAATGTCAGACCTGGAATGAGGGGTATGTAATTGTAATGTCCACTCACCTGAGAATATCCAATAAGGACGATCTGAGTGTCGGGGCACTTCTGGTTGTAGCTGGTAACAGCCCGGACAACGGCAGCAGTGCCTTGTTGAGCGGAGTTGTCGTAGCTAACACCGCCACATTGCGATTGTCCTCCGCAAGCTGGGTACTGGATGGCCTCCGATCCGGCACCAGGATAAGCCGCCTTGACCTGGTTGACAAGGCCTTGAGAAGTACCGTAACCTGCGGGAGCAGTGGTCTCGCGGGCACCAAAGATGTACACCTTGGGGCAGTTTTGCCTCTCAGTGAGCTCGACGGGGTTTGCGGCAACAAAGCCAGCAAGGGAGAGAGCGGCTGCAGCGGTGAACTTCATTGTGCTTGGTTGGCGAGGTTTGCTCTTGAAGTTTCGTGTGTGGGGATAGCGGGCTAGAAACTGAGCGGCGCACTACAGTATTTAAGGACCTCAGACTGTGCTGGAGTTGAGGCTTTAGGCAGAATTACAAGTATTCGAGCGTGGCGTATATTCAAACTGTGGGGCAAAGTGATTCTGTTTCGTAGTGCGTTATACCTTTCGTCCTTTCATCCGTTTTGTTCAATATAAAACTTTGTCCTGTGATGATGGTTTGGGCAGGGATTTACGCAAATATCCCTGCTCTCTCCATGCGGAGAAGGAGTGTGGCGTTCTGGGGTGCATGAGAAACATCGGAGGTCATAGTTTCAAAACGAGGCGAGCAAATCATGAGGGTTCAAATAAATGGAACTCGGCATTAATGTTCCCCGAATTGATAGACGACATACGTAGTCGACTACCCCTTACCGGCTTGAAGGGGCGACGAAAAGGCTAAAGTGAAGGTCAAAGACAAGCTTGGATTGAAGAAGTCAGGGTACACATTAAAAAGCTTGACAACTGAGCCGCACCGCCACAGGTTGGTAGTGGGATTTCAATGTTGCAAAGTCCATCCTGTAGGCATCAGAGCGAACCTTACGCTCCAGCGACGATCGAGGTCGAGATTGACTGAGATGTGAGGTCAGCTTCTCTACGCGAAGCGGCATCCTCAGTATTTCTCCACCCTGCAGATAAAGGCAGAAATATGGGCAGGAACAATCAGCTTCCTACATGTAGTGAATGGCTCGGTCGTTCGGATGCTGGGTAGGAAGCGGGAAGAAGCATCGGGAAGAGGAGACGTTGATGAAACGAGCACGGCGCTAGTACCCATTCTGTACTAGCTTCGAATCAATCCTGCAGACAAAACAACCCGGTCGGATACAACGGATTGTTTGGGTCTATAGTGTGTAGATATAGGCTTTCTAGTTCGGCGTCGCTGTAGACCGACAGTTCCCGTCTTGACAAGACATAGGTCTTCATGATTGACATGAAACATGAAGCCCCAGTACAACGATTTCATGGCGTGTGTTGAACATAACCCTTTGGGAAGCGATTTAGCAAGGAACCTATACTAGAAAGAGACCGCTCAAGATAGAACCCGGTTGCGTAGGTCACTAGCTATGTAAAGACTAATGGTATTACAATGGTAAATGGCCTTAGACAAGGATGAGTCAGTGGCCCTGAAATAAGGCGTTGGAAATAGAATTGAGCGGTCATAATCACCTGAAAATATGACAAGGTGATATAAAGGCGTGGTCGGTCGTCTACAAGCATTGAACATGTAGCAACAGAGCGGTGAGGTATGGAATGTCATCGAGCCGATGCATAATCATCATGCCAAGGACTACAAAAAAATCAATCAAATTGTGTCGGTACACTACAGTTACGGTTCTCAGTCTTTCTGGAAACGGCGAGATTCACCCATGCCTCTACACAGTTAAACGACAATATCGCCTGGAAGCTTGGGTAGCCCTGTCCCATGAGCATTAGCAGCGTACACAATAGTCGATAAAGTCTACTCACAGCCGTCAAAGTTCTCTCCAACCATATCCTTCACAGTGCATTTGTTTTGGTTGGCAATACTCTGGGTCTTAAGCATTGGCGCAGAGACATAGGTATGAGCGTCCATAGCTCTCTGGAGAGAATCATCCTTCCAGCCAAAGACATAGTCTGCGTGATTGGCGTAACCCGTCTTATCGCCGCTTGACCAGACAAACGGCTGGCTGCCATCCGCAGGCCAATCTTCCTTTTTGTTGAAAGATCGTGTGTCCCATACAGTTTCAAGCAAGATTTGTGGGATTTTAATTGGGTGCGTATCAGGGCACTTGCCACCAGACTCGAACGTTCCTACCTCAGGATATGCCACATGGTCTCTGTGGTTGGGTGAGTCAAGATTGACGCCATCCCAGCATGTTGGGAACCTGTAAACGTATGAGAACGTGATATGGGTTCCTTGATGATTAACACTACCTCTGGTTGGCCATGATACCAGCGGGGCATGGCTTTGTGGGAAATTCCAGTGTCTCTGGCTCTCGGGTTCCTTCATTTTGCATACAGATATAAGTCAACTGCCGGAACTCCTTGGCTTGGGCGCGATTGGTGTTGCTGACTTCGCCGGTGAGCATACGGAAGCCGGGTTTGAAAGCCGTCACGTTGGACGGCTGCTTTTGGTCGAAAAGAGCGTCCGACATGTAGTAGACCATCTTTCTTGGTATTAGAAAGCCAGCTGCTAGATTTGTACCACCTGCACTCACCATGCCACCCTGAGTACCTTGGACGTCCTGCTGCGCCCTTTGAGGAACCCGTTTATAGGTACCATTGCGAGCCTTGAAGTACAGAACGGCCGTCCAGTAGTTAGAGAAGTCTTCCGTAAACTGACAGCTTGTGCATGTGGACTTTTTGACAAGATCATGGCTTGCAGGATTCATGTCCGCCTTGAAGGAGTTCTACCATAATTAGCTAGGGATGCCGAGTTCTTTCTACAAGCACTTACACCTCCGATAATCTGGTGAAGATGTGTGGACGGATTGGAACCTGGATTCACCAGTGGGTCCAAACGTTGGACCGTAAGCTGGGCGCATCCAAAGCGAAGTAGAGCCCGCGCGGGAGCGAATATCCCCAGGGCGATGATAAGTTTGTTAGCTTTCATGATGTGGAAAGACCTGGGGAGCGGAGCGAGTGGGATGAAAGCCGGATGGTGAGGAGAGTGGATAGTTATGATGCACACCTACCCTAGGATACCTAGGCAGCAGCGAAGGCAATGCCGTGGATTCTAGATTCTGAGAACAGGAAATCATCGAACTTCTTTCTGGGAGATGTTTGGGTTTAATCTAGCTGCATGAGCCAAGAGCGTGGTCTTGGGAAGTTGATTGAGGAGGCCATTCATCTTAACCAATACCGAGCACTGAGCGGACTAATGAGTGTTCAGGCTAGTGATCTGCTGGTATTGATAGGCTACGCCCTTTCTCTTTTTGTAGACTTGAAATGATAGTGTTGTAGAGTGGTCTTACATGGATGTGGGCGGAAATATCCTACCGACCCCTCTTAATTGATTAGGAGGGACGCATGCAATCAGTGCCACGTTCTTGTGTAAGGACATGCCGGATCCCAACGATCACATGTATAAAGCATAATATGGTATGCCCGGTTTGGAACCCGTAAACGTGCATGCCGACCAACATACATAGCCAGCAACACTCATCGATCTGTTGGGTAGAATACTCTTACCATACATTCTTCTGAACCTAACGCTGACCTGGTTGAAGCAGTCCTCCAAGATGAGATTCTCACTCATACTCGCGTTTCTTTCGGCTGCCATGGTCTTCGGCCAACGATACGAAGTGTGCACGAGGGAAGTTGCGAAGACTGACGAATGCCTCGAAGTCATCAACGCAAATGCCTGCTACAACAAACTTCAATTTCGGAACAACCAGACACTTAGTTGCATCAACGGTGCAAACGACAATGAGCGGGCTATCAAGGTATGTCAAGTTCTCTAGAGATCATTTAAATGCTTTTCTGATCCAAACAAAGGCATGCAAATGCTGTACCTGTGTTGGCCCTCGGATGTGCGAGTTTGTCACGAAACAACGCATTACCTGTTAGAATGACGGGATATTATGGTACATGGAAGAAGTGGTCACAAGTGGGTAGCCTTCGAGGAACGGGAGTTGTTTCGCAGTCGAGGGGTAGGGCGTCTGCGATACAGCGCTACCAGTGGGTGAAGAGCGGATGTGTGTAACTTGAGCTGTCTGGGATTTCTCGTTGAAATCATCGGCACTGAGAATTCTATGACTGCCGGAGACGTGATATACGGCAGGATGCGAGGCGTGTTGAAGATACCCTAGGTTCTGCTACTCGCCGAGACAACCCGTCAACCAATCATATCTCGGGCAGGTAGTATCTAATGAATGGCATCTGCAGGCATATTAGCCCCATCTTCGGCATAACGTAGCACCGAGCGTACTTCAGTATATGAACACTAAGATTAAAGCACAGTATACCTGATTTTGACAATCGTTGTCACCGACGTCCTTCTCAAGCCAACACACGGGACGCTAAGAAGAAAATCGTCTGGACCACTCCGACTTCTTCCAAGACGAGCTGCTTCTGGGAGAAGACAGAATCAAAATCACATTGTCAAATCCCCGACTAGTCTGCAGTAAGTGGTTGTACATGTCTTCGAGCGGACCCTTGGGAGGGCCGGGCAATAATGCGTTCCCTTCACAGCAGCAGTTTGCTACCTGATATGCCGAAGACCACCGAAATAGCCGCCATGCCTTTGGTTTCAGACTGGGCACACTCTGAAGTGATTAGGGTGCCGGCTGGTGAGTCTCTAGGTGTATATGTATAGTAGGCAGTCCACTGGCCGCGAGAGAGACGAAATCGCAACTTAGGTATGGGGTTATTCACTCCGCGGCATTGCCCGATGTACGTAGATGATTAAATAATAGCAGAGTGTGCTGCCTTTTGAGTCGTGCGCAGGACGGGCCTACCTCTCAGCCTGCTCAAAATAGACATGGTTCTCTTGTCAGAGAAGGCATAAAGATGTGAACACATTCAGCTGCAAGGCCCTCCGCGAGATATTCTTCAAGCTTTGTAATCTCGGTATCACCCATCTTTATCCCGGGTTGGCTGGTTGTCAGATGCAGTAGTGGCACACTTTCTCGTGCGCCTGCGCCGCGAGGCTGAGCACCCAGTGAGATATCAATACGCAACCTACATAAAGAGGGTGAGCATAAGTGAGAGCCGGGTACAAATCATCAGCCGTCATAGGCATCCCCATATTAAGGCACAATGTCTGGGCAGGTGGACCTTAATTTTCGGGTCGGATTTTGCGTGACCACACAGTCAGCTCTTCATGGGCGGTGTCCGCCCCGCACGGAGCGCCGACAATATATGATCCCGTCAACCATACTTACGTGGAATTTCTTCTACGGTGATAACCCCAAGTGCACTTTGAACTACTAGACATCAGACATAACTGCACTGAGACGCATCACTGAGCCGCAACTAGTGCGAACCGTATCGTGTCCGCAGTATATGCGGTCCCATTGGTGCTCTCAATTGTCATTACCGCAATTTAATTGTACTTTGCAGCTACAAACTGGGCGTATCGAGCATCGTATTCGGCATCGTTCATATCGGTTTCATGTCTGGGGTCACTGTCAAGTGGCTTACAAAGGAAGCAAGCAAGCATGGAGCAATGTTAAGCTAATCACGTTCGAGGACTAAATGTAGAAAGTTGAGGGGTAGTTACGCTAACTGAAACGCTTCAGTATGCTATCAGTTAACTGTTATGCTTCAATATCGAAGTGGCCACTGGGTGGATCTGTCAGATTGGCTCAGCGCATTTCTACTCCTGGTGACAGTTTTTCTGCTTGTGATGTAGGCTTCACTTTTCAAACTGGATATGCCGCTAACGGAAGACAGTTTTGAGTTATCCCTTTGCATGATATGTGAGAATTTCGCGATTACCGCAAAGGTTACGATTTGGACAGTGAAAAGAAAGAAAAGACCCCGAACCCATGAGGGACGCCTCGGCAACTAGCCAGGTTGGAGGTGATATGTCGACAGAATGATGGCGGAATTAGGAGAACAGTGCGCCCTGTTTGACTTACGCGTGGAGAACAGAAGTTGCCGGTTAGTGGATCGAGTGCGAGCTATGACAGACTGCACAGATGAGATCGAAAAAGTCTGAATCGATAATTGTACTAGTATATCAGCAGATGTTCTGTTGATACACCATCTTAGTTGCAAGCCGCGGAGAGCATGCGAACTTTTGAAGCGCTGGGAATCCGGCCACCGATGAGAATGAATTCCGGTGGCGGTCTCCCAAGGTTAGGCCGCGTTTTACGTAGCATTCAAGTTCAGGTCCCAAGCTTTACATACATTGGGACAATGAACTTGGATGGCTCTCATGTTGTCCTGAGCCCTTCGTTTTAGCCACTGTCCTAGACCCCAGAAGTCGCACAGGCCAGGAAAGGTACGTCCCTTCTCCGCGACTCGCAATCTTTTGGCCTCCATACATCGCAATCGTTTCTCCAAAGCCATGAAAGGCTGCAAATTCAGCGAGACAGTTTCGAGGTTCGGTAGACGCGCGATTGCTTGGAAATCGAACTTGCGAGTCATGGCGTCCAAGTCCAATACGGGTACCTCATTTTCCAGCACCCAGAGTAAGTCGTTCCAGTTGATAAGCAGAGAGACGTGGCTTATGTTAGGACAGCGACGGAGAAGTTGTCTAGCGGGTGCCCCGAACTCGCCTCTCTCAAATAAGCCCAGGTCGGTAAACTCCGCAGTCCGGAGGTTGTCGTAGCCGGCTCCTTTCTCAAACTCGTTGAGGAAAGCCATGAGGTTGTAGAGAGAGGAAGTTGTAATGATGCTGAAAGTGGCGTTTTGAATGATGAGTTGGCAAATCTCCGTGTACCAGCGGTCACTGACATATGCCGGAGCGGGAATGTTGAAGTCTCTCGTATCAGGCACTTCAATATAGAGCAGCTCAGGGAAGTCTGCCAGTACGTAATTGAAAATTCGGTTGCGTATCTGACGAGGAAGACAGAGAAACACGTCGCCCCGCTTTACGGCACCACGGTAGGTGATTATACTGATGAGCTTCAGTGGCTTATGACTGTCGGAAGGCAGACATTCCCTTGACGGATTAAGTGCGTTTGGACCGGTTCCCACTGATACTAGATCTTGTTAGGCAAGTTAGGCAATCTCCTTGAGATGACGTTTCGCTTACTCCAGCCATTCCTGCTACGAACTCCAGCGATAAACTGAGATTCGGAACCAGGTGAAACCATGGGTTCGGGGTGATTTGGAGTGGAGAATATCTGAGGATAGTTCATGGTAGGGATAGTTTATTCAAAGCACGAAATTATACTTCTCGAGCATTAGAAGGTTGTTTAGAGGTTGCGAGCAAGTGAGAGCGGAAACCATCAAGTAAGGTCATCGGCTTTATATCGTTCCGAGCTCTATGACGAGTTAAAAAGCGGTGACTGTAGCGTACAGACAGGACAACTGTCACACTCTGCAACAATTAAAACACTTGTTGTCTAGGAGAATTATGGAGCGAATAGACTCAAGAGGTTTTGAGGGGAGCCTGCACTCAACGCTAGATTAGCGATCTCTCTGATCCAGTCCTGCGAGCGAACTCACCATGTCTTTCAAACCTTGGAAGCTAACTCTTCCTTCGAACTACTTCTTTCTGTCACGGAGCCAACCAAAATGGGCGGATAACATGGATAACACATTGAAAAGCAATAGTTCGCTGAATGATGCGCCGAAAGATCTAATCAAGTCGATCAAGGTAAAGGTTCCGCAACCAAAGACTTTGCAAAAAAGGTTGGAAAGCAATAATGACGCACGGAATACAGACCTAGATCTCTTTGAAGTACCAAGCACTGCGCCTAGGTCTCAGAAGGGGTATTCACTATTTGACGAGTTAGGAGAACAGGCTCCCAAACTCGATGATTTGGATGTACACTGGGACTCAGAGGGCCTTCCGAGACAAACAAATCCAGGCTTCCTAAACTCTTTGCATTTGGACTTGGCGAGGTTATCTTCCATCCGCGGTCTTGCGTTCCGCTTCCTACTGTGGGATAAAAGTCCATACTAACACTGGATGAACTTTAGGCGTTTGACTGGGCTGGCTGGCTGGAAGGGATGACGGTGGTCACGCCTCTAGAAACCGGCGGCACACTCCTGTCTGCTCGCATGGACTGTCAAAGCGGTACTGTAGCACCTGAATCCTTGGACAGCGAGAGAAAACACTGAAGAGTGGACATGGTCGACCCAGGAAGACAAACCGTTCGTATTTTCTCGAGGACGTGAATTAGAACAAACATGGATCATATGTATCCAATGCACATTACGGTACGATGCGAGCGGCCACAAGACACAAACCAGCATGTCCGTTCTGGCTTTTAGCTCAGAACATGCATTCTCTCTTAATTTCTTCGCAACATAGACTGCTTTTACTTTGCAGGATACTCTCAGAACTTCTCTTGTGTTCAAATCAGTTTCGCAAAAGGTTGAAGAACAGCTGAGAGTCTATGATTATCTGATTCTGGATCCTGGATTTGCCAACTGATACTGAGTGAAGTAGATTCCCTACAATGTACACCTGCCCCAACGCCCCAATCAGAGGAGACACAACCCTATGAGTAATCTTACAACCTTGCGACAAGACTCTCCACAATCTCCTCCAGATATCTTATCTGCATACTCCCATGCGTCTCATCCTCCACCCTCAACTTCGCCCGTCCACCCAACTTCGCCGCAATCCCCTCACCATGCCTCAACGGAATGTTTGTATCTTGCGTCCCATACCATAACTGCACCTCCAAGTCTTCCCGAATGTCTTCCACCCGAAAGCCCCACTTCGAAGTCATCAATCTCGCGTCTTGAGCAACGGCATCGAACCCCTGAGAAAAGCATTCACGCGTAGATCGCACATGCATGCGAAGAACGCCCTCGTCTAATGTTTCCCTGTCTCTGGGGTGGAGCTTGGATTTTCCGAGGCGTTCCAGAATCAACTGTAGGCGTTGTTCGTCGGTGAGGTCGAGACGACCGACAGGCTCCCAACGGCGCCAATACCATTTGACCAAGCCGGGAAAATAGGGATATACGAACGTGAAGCCCAAGTAGAGGGGTAAAATGGCGCCCCTGAAGCCGATGTCCGCTGGGCCCATACCAGTGACGATGGAGACGCATTTGAGTTTGTCCGGAGGCATGGATGCGGCACATGCCAGTGCGTATGGTCCACCTCCTGAGATACCCTAGAAATCTCAGTGACAATACCCTTTCCAGAGCATGAATGCGCGTCAATGTACCAAAACGCCATAACTAGCCAACCCAAGATGTTTCGCCAGCTCCTCCACATCCTTCGCATGATCCAAAAGCGTCCCTTTCGGATGCGGAGAGCTCAACCCAACGCCGAACCTGTCTACACCGATGACACGTGCTCCGAGCCTCTGGCATAGCTCTTCAAACCAAGCTGCCTCTAGGCGGGATCCTGGGTGACCGTGGAGGTAGAAAAAAGTTCGTGTTCCCTCAGTTAAGGAACCATATTGTGCATATCCGAGTTTTCGTCCATCGGACAATGTGAACGTGGCGGAAGCATCGTTATCTAAACGTATCTGTGAGTTGCGAGGTGGTTTGAACACTGTCATAGCCGTCGAGTCCTTCGCTTTGGCGCCTGGCCAGAGCTTAGGGAATAAGCTGTAGATAAAGGCTCGAAGTTTTGATATCACTAATGTGAGACCCATAAGGACACTGAATCAGTCGCCCAAGCTCATGATAAGTTGTGCGAGGGACTTTGCTGCTTATGTGGTTGCCTGGTTCATACTTACAAATGGGGCTAACAGTTTCTCCATCTATTAACAGAAAGGCCGGTAAGCAGAAACCCGACGCTAAGCTTATATAGGATGCATGGAATGAAATGCGTCCATCGCTTATTACTGTCACGGTTTGGTCGTCGTGTTTATACCACTCACGAAAGCGTCATTGAACCCTGCAAGAGTTTAAAGCAAGACAGTAATTGATATAATCCTTGGAACGATACTTGCTGTCCACGGAAAAGTGTAAAATGACCTGTATATGCATTCTGCTGACGGGCGCTCGAGATGAAGCTATGTCACTCAATCTTGTTTGGTCTGAGTCATCAGAGGGGGAAACGAATCACTTACCTGTGACCATTCCGTCATAAAACTTCCATCTGTCAGACCCAACGATTATATTACATAGTACTCCATACACATCCCGAACTCACCAGACAAAACAATCATGACTTGGCAGTGTGCACGGTCCAGGCGATGCAGCATATTCATGTAAATGAGAGAGCGCTCAGAGTTTCCACCGTACATGGTCCTCGCTCTCACCATAATGCCAACCCTCGACCTCTACCTCCTCACGTCCGTTGGCTTCCCCCGCGACCACCACTCCCTCTTCCTCCTCACCGATCCCTCCGGCAGAGGCATCATTTTCCAAGTCACTGGCAACATCCAAGAAGGCATGAGATTCGAGAAGAAAGATGTTGAAAACCCAGAGCTCTCGAACGAGTACATTTCCAAGTCGAAGATCGGCGTTGTCTCGGACGAGAATTTGGCGAGGATGGAAAGTGTCTTGAGAGGCATTGCGCCTCCAACGAAGCAGTTCGATGGGCCGACGAGGATCGATGCCAGTGTACCGTTGAGGAGGTGTCAGGAGTGGACGAGGGAAGCAGTGGAGGCGTTGGGGAAAGACGGGATTTTGGGGGCGTGAGGAAAGGTAGAGTGTCCGGATCGTGGTGGATCTGTATGATATCAGTTGCGGACGAATTGAAGTGGCTCCTACATGAGATAGCGGGACTCTGTAGCCACGGGCCACACATGTGAGAGAAACTCTGGTTGCAAAAACTCCTTTCATTATTTGGAGTCCTTACACCTGTGATTGATAGTCCGATCTCCATGTACATCGAGCCTACTCTTACAATGAAATATAGCTACAACGTCTTGCTCTTTCGAGAGATCCCACAAACTTCCAAGTCCCTCTCGAATGTCCTCATCGTGCTTCAGGGAAGGTACCTTGTCCATGCAGTAAACTTAAGCATGCGCCTTCTCGCTCGTTTGGGCCTGAGCCAGATCCGCCCAGTCCTTTACCTCAACCGCGGGCTGCCTCTTCATCTCCTCTTCTAATCTTTCCTTCTCCGACTTTTTCAGCTGCTCTTGCGCAAGAATAGATGCCCTATGTTCTATCATCCACGTCACCCTGCGCTCTGCCAACGTAACACCTTCCTTCTTCGCATCCTGGGAAACAAGAGGCGCAACCTTCAAGAAATCCTTCAAAGTTTCCTTGGTTCCACTAGCCTTGATCAAGCGTCGGGTCTCGTTCAGCTCATCCAATGCCATCTGCTCCATCAATCTGCGATTTGGTGTGACGCTGTGGTTGGCGGTGGTAGGCACAGCCTTCCTGTATTGCGATGCGAGGCCCTGGATGGCGCGTTTCTTGGCGTAGCGGAATCGGTGGTGAATCTCCGACAGCCTGTTTGGTTGTTCTTGCGCGACTACGGGTTGTTCTTCTGCCTTCGCCTCTTGCTGCTGCTCCTTGAGCTCCTTGAGCCTCATCTCCTTTGTGGGCCACTGTTTATCAATGACATCCTGTGGCAGACCCAGAGCAGCTGCCTCCGCTCTGAATCGTGCAATGACCTCCGGTGTCTGCATCAACGTCCATCTCAAACGCCAACCCATCTCGCCCAGCTCCTTGATGCGGGACTCGCTCTGTTTGAGCAGATACTCATCCAGCCCACCCTCGCGATCCATCGTCTTGAGTACCTTTGAAGTGACACGTAGCAGGATGCGCTTCTTCAGTGCAACAGAGTATAAGCTCTTGGTGATAACATTGGGCTTCCAATGTCGCCTCGTCTTCGTCTCGGTCTTCTTGGAGACGTTATTGCCGAATTGTATCCTCTGGCCGCCATAAAGACCCTTGTTTGACTGCTTGAAGAGCAAGTTTGGTCCATACGGATATTCTGGTATCACTGCATCCTTCGGGATAATGCTGCTGGGCAGGTGATATCCCAAATCTCCACCTTTGCGCTTGTACAGGGGAGCAGAGGTCGTGAAGGAACGATGCGCGGGTTGCAGGGTCCGGGCAGCGCGAGACGCCAGCGGGAGTCTACCGGAGAGTAATTGGCAGCGGGGAGGCATAACTGGGGAGCGAGCGGCCATCAGTGGGAGGGCCGCCGCGAGAGTGATGGGATGGATGGACACGGCGGAGGTCCGCCGACGAAGATTTCGATGCGGATGCGAAATTGGTCCGTGCCCCGACGTTCAAACAAGACCACCAGCAACGCTGAGAGAGGTTCTGCAACACCACAGTCGCACATTTAAGATGCCAGAACACCCTCCGCCGACGACCGCATCCATCGCTATTGCGTGCGCCTTGATTGCTGGCGTGACGGGCTATTTTCTCGGCCAGGCGAAGTCCCTTGGGCTCTTTGGTGGAAGTCCCATCTCGGAAGCTCCACGTAGCAATCGCAAGACAAACGAAGATTCAGAAGAGTCTACCGATCAAGAGGATGGGGAACTCAGCGAGTTCCCTGGTCATAATGAAGAGTGCAAGCTAGTTCTTGTCGTGAGGACTGATCTGGGCATGACGAAGGGTAGGTACACCATATTGTACTACTGCTTGAGCAAGCTTTTCTGACTGCTGTTGTAGGCAAAATCGGAGCGCAGTGCGGGCACGCGACGTTAGCCTGTTACAAGCACTTCCTGCGACATGCGCCAAACTCGCCGATATTACGACGATGGGAGCGGATGGGTCAGGCGAAGGTTGCTCTGCAGGTGAAGAGCGAGGAGGAGCTGGAGATGCTACAGGCTCAGGCTTTGAGTTTGGGACTGGCAGCTCACATAATACATGATGCGGGTCGAACACAGATCGCGAGCGGGAGTGCGACAGTGCTAGGAATCGGACCAGGACCTAAAGGGGTGATTGACCAAGTTACAGGCTCATTGAAGCTGCTTTAGATACCACCGTGAATTCGGAGGCTGCTTTAGATACCCAAATAAAATTTCTTTGAATTCAACACGTCGGTGTTCCGGGTGACCTGCACTGTTGGGGCCAAAGGTGCGTCTGCAAGACCCTCCACGAGTACTGAACAGAAGAGTGGCCAGAACAAGCTGGAAATGCGATGATATGTAGGCTGGACTGGGTTTTTCCTTAGCTATCACCGGCCGACGGCCTCAGCGAAAGGATCAGGAATCAGACGCCCTAACGCGGCCCTTCCACCGAGCTCAAGACCAGAGGTCGAACTCAGGCTTCCGGAACGCGCCGACTCTCTCTCCAACCTGTCGACCGGAAGATTGACATCATGGGAATTTGATGGCTCCATGGGGCGGACGAACTGCGAGACCATCAACCGAGCACACTCCGGAGAGTGGACGGGACAATCAAGCACAGGTTGTGGTTATGGAGAGAAAGAGGATGCTGCACAGGAAAATTATTTGAAGAGGACGTTGGTCGGGACTTGGCAAGGCTAACTCCAATCCGTTAGGCTGCGATTGTGGCTTGGCATTGGTGAACCTACCTCGGACTCGCCTTCATCACTCCCCATTGCTAACTCAACCACTCCATCACATCGAGTCGCATCACCCGCAGGGTGCAGAAGCTCACCTCTCGACAAGTCTATCCGTCACTCCATTGTCCGGATCGTTGACGCCATCCTCGATCGTACTTTCAAACGTTTTACCGAAGGAACCGCGCGACCCACGAGGTAGCAACCATGCCGGACGCTGTGTCGCTATCCATTGAGGAGGCGAATAAGATTCGCCTCTCAATGGGCCTAGCACCGCTGCCTGTCCCTGGCGCGGCACCTCCATCTGGGCCTTCGTTCAAAGAAGCGGGTGAGGCCAAAAGCGCTGACGATGAGGAGCCTGCGAGTACCGTCGAGACACGACAAGCCGCTGCATATGACAATTGGAAAAAGTTGCAAGAAGAGGCTGAGGCGAAGAGGAAGCGCGAGGAGCGCGTGGCTGCCATCAAGAAGGAGCGTGAGAGAGCCTCCCGGTTCGCCAAGCTCGAAGGCAAAGGTTTAGCCGATCTTGCAGAAGAGGATGACGATCTGGCCTGGCTAAAGAATGCGAATAAGCGGCAAAAGAAGATTGCGAAAGCGGAGCGGATGCAGAAGGAGCTGGAAGAACGGGAGGCTCAGGCACAAGCCGCGCGAGAATACAGTCAAGCTGATCTAGCGGGTGTGCAGGTCGACCATGAGATCAAGGACTTTGACGGCGAGGATCATATCCTTGTCTTGAAGGACACCGCAGTCGATGCTGATGAGGACGACGTCCTCGAATCAGTTGCCATGAAGGAGAAGGAAAGACTGCAGGAAAGGCTGGAGTTAAAAAAGAGGAAACGTGCCTACGATCCGAATGAAGAGAATGAGTCTGGCCAAACTTCGATCCTAGCTCAGTACGATGATGAAAAGAAGCGTAAAACCTTCACGCTCGACGGACAGGGTCGCATAGTTGAGGAAGTTCAGGAGGAGGCTGCAACAGGCGGCAAGCCGAAGAAGGTCGCTATTAGCTTGGACATACTCACAGAAGATCGCCCGTCTGCCAGCGACTACATGGATATCCCTGAGGTGAAGATCAAGAAGCCCAAGAAGAAGAAGTCCAAAACATCGCGTAGACGGCCATTGGATGATGATGAGGATGCGGTATTCCCCGCAAATGAGGAGGAGGAAATGCAATTGGATGAGCCGGAAGTCAAGCCGAAACCGAAGAAGGACTTCTTTGATACTTCTTTCGTGGATGATGATGACTTGCAAGCTACTCTTGCTGCTCAGCGTCAGAAAGCATTGAAAAATCGTAAGAAGATGCGACCCGAAGATATTGCGCGCAAACTGCGTGAGGAAGCCTCGGCTACGCCTGACATTCGGGAGACAATAGAGGATGGAGACGAGCCCGGTCTCGTCATCGATGAGGTAACCACTTTCGTTGAACATCTTGATCGAGCCAAGACAGAGGAAGCAGAGGAGGAGGAACGCCGTAAGCGACGTAAGTCAAGCCAGTTCTCTAACGGTGTCGCCTCCCCAACCGTTGGTGAAGCGGAGACCGTTGATCACGATGGCGATGTCGACATGGCTCAATCGTACGCGGAGGCAGCGGAGGCGGAGGACCGACAATCTCGTGAGCGTTCTGCGTCCGTCAAGATCAGTGTCACCGGCCTTGATGAAGAGGAAACTGTTGATCGCGGACTTGGCGCCACTCTCAAGCTTCTCAAGCAGCGTGGTGTATTGAAGGATAGCAACTCGGGCGATTTGAACGCCGCCTACCGTGAGCGACAGAAATTCCTTGCGGATAAGCAGAAGGCAGAAGAGGCGGCCGAACGTCTAGCAAAAAGGCAACGCGAACGCGAACGTGCATCTGCGCAGTGGAACAATATGTCGGCTCGTGAACGCGAGGAGTGGGCTCGCAAGAACAATATCTCCCGCGATCAGATTGAATCCCGTCGGCTTGCCGAGATATTTAATGCCGAGTATAAGCCTAATGTGCAGCTGACGTACGTGGACGAGTTCGGGAGAGAGATGAATCAAAAGGAAGCATTCAAGAAACTCAGTCACCAGTTCCACGGAAAGGGAAGTGGAAATACCAAGACGCAGAAGCACCTTGACAAGATTGCAGCTGAGAAAAAGAAGATGGCAGAGAGTACCTTGGAGACGACCCTTGCACGGGGCATGACGAACGCGCAAGGGCAGCAGAGTAAGAAACACAAACAAGCCGGGGTTCGTTTACAGTAGGATTGGGTTCCGACTTGCGTACTGGGATACGGGTTCCTCAAGGTCAGTTCCATCTGAGTGTGGTTTAAGGACGTTAAGTTATTAATAATAAGCCTATCATTAGACCACGTATCAGGAAGCGGTTTTGTGACGTGAGCCCTTGCGAGGGAAGATTGCTAATAGCACAGGTCTTTGCTTTCTCCTTCACTGACAACAAGAGTACCTCAGCGACCATCTCAATCTTAACGCTAGATGCTCTGAGTGTAAGTCGGAAGCATACCGCCATGTGTCTGAGAGCTTGCCACTCTCATGACTCTCACTTTTCCTCTCTTTGTTCTTCATCCTTGTTTCTCTGTCTATGTCACGAATCTTCCTCGTGACCTTTTTAATCCTCTCGAACGTCCAGTCTGGTTTCAGTCTCAACTATCGCACTCTTGCGCCGCACTGGCATAATGGCCTGCCATATTTCCGTTCACCTCAGAGTCAATCCTCATCTCAGTCGGCTGTTTGTTTTCGGTTTTCCACCACGTAGGTGACGGCACACATGTGGCACTACAATACGTGCAGCGCTTGAAATAGAAGCGCAGGTTTGCTTAGGCTAAAATGGCACTGTCCTCATGCCATTGCCCGACCATGACAGGTGCAGAGGAGTCGTGGAATAAGTTATTGCCATCTTGGCATCACATATGAACATTGTATCGAGAGTGCTTCTTTTCGCAACCAGCCACTCTATATGTCATATACTTTACCGATCCTCATGCATTCTGTGCCGGGTATGGCCTCATGTAGGACAATGTATTCTGGCGATACGAGATTACACCCACCCGGAAATAGGTCGGATCGGGCCCACACTGGACGTTGTTGAACTTCGCATTTATTCTCCTCTTGATGCCGTGAAATTTCATGGTGCTGCTATTGTACTGACTGAATCCCTCACCATGCACCTTCCGTTGTCCCAACTTGCAGCACTTGCTGCTACTGCGCCTTTGGCTTTCGCGTCACCAAGGCTGGCGCCGCGACAGAACCAGAAGGTTACCATTAATTTGTCCCAGAAATATCAGACGATCGACGGCTTTGGCTTTTCTGCTGCGTTCCAACGCGCGAACCTCATTGTGAATCTCAAAGAACCAAAGCAGTCCCAGGTATTGGACCTGCTCTTCAACACCTCTACTGGTGCAGGTTTCTCCATTGTGCGTAATGGCATTGGATCGAGCAAGGACAGCAGTAACGACTACATGAACACTATCCTGCCTGTCTGCCCTTCCACACCCGATGGCACCCCGAATTACAAGTGGGATGGCAAGGACTCTGGACAGCTGTTCCTCAGTCAACAGGCTGTGAAATATGGAGTCAGCACCTTCTACGGAAATGCTTGGTCTGCACCCGGTTGCATGAAGACGAATGGCAATGACGCCAATGGTGGACAGCTATGTGGGGTAAGCAAAACGCTGCGCCCTCTACTACTCATGTATACTGACGTTGGAATCGTCTAGGTTTCAGGGACGAACTGCAGGTCAGGGGACTGGAAACAAGCGTACGCGAATTATCTGGTCAAGTATGTCCAACTATACGCAGAGAACGGTGTCAAAGTCACCCATCTCGGCTTCTTGAACGAGCCAGACTTCACCGCAAGCTACGCATCCATGCTCAGCGACGGCAACCAAGCTGCCGACTTCATCAAGGTTCTGCGACCAACCCTCGATCGCAACAACCTCACGGACGTGGGCATCAACTGCTGCGAAGCGACGGGCTGGAGTGTCGCCAACCAACACGCCCAACAGATGATCTCCTCCGGCGTCGAAGGCATGATCTACGCCGTCACAAGCCACGAATACACCAGCCGCATCGGCAGTCCCATGCGCACCAAAGCCAAGGTCTGGCAAACCGAATACAGCGACCTCAACGGTCGATGGAGCACAGCATGGTACTCCAACGGCGGCGCAGGCGATGGCTTCACGTGGGCGAACACCGTCTTCAACGGCATCGTGAACGCGAATCTCAGCGCCTATATCTTCTGGGAGGGCGTCCAGGACCGCGCCACCAACAACAACAACAATGAGAAGCTCATCCTCATCGACGGCCAGAACTACGAAGTCTCCAAACGCCTCTGGGCATTCGCACAATGGCGCGTCGTTCGTCCCGGCGCTGTCCGTATCGGCGCGAGTGGAGGCTCGAATCTCAAGTCCGCGGCTTTCCAAAATAAGGATGGAAGTATTGCTGTTGTTATTATCAACTCGGGGACTGGAGCGCAGACGGTTGCTGTATCTGGACTGGGAGCCCCCGCCGAGGGACAGACGGTGAAGGCTTGGGTAACGGATAATTCGAGTGACATGAAGGAGGTGGCTGTTACGGTAGCGGGGGATGGGACGGCGAGCGCGAGTGTGACTGGGCGGGGGATGATCAGTTTCTTGCGCAGTGCTCCGCCAGCGGCGAATTAGGTGGGAACGTGAAGGGCGTTGGAGATAAAGGATGAAGCCAAGTAAACGAAACAGGGCTGTGGATAGGAATAAAATGTGGTGGTCCTTACTCTCAGAAAAGTAACAAAAGATATTTCCGGCACCCAAACCCAGATAACGCGCCATTGTAGTTTTCCAAAATGCAGATAGAACGACTTAGGCTTCTCCGCGCGTTCGTCGTTGGTTCATCCTCATCGTTTTTGGGGAGGTATGAGGGGGTCATTTGTGTCTATTCTCTGTGTAAGAGCACGAAGAATGCTCGTTGGCACGCTGGACTGAAGATATAGACTTTTCGAGGGTGGGCAGAGAAACTGGTGCTCTGTGAAAAGGGCATCTGCCCGCTGTCCATCTCTGAAGTCTCGAAGGCGCGCGTCAATTCGGTCCACCATCAACCATCATACAGCCGATAATTCCGCAAGATCTCTGTTAATCGCGACCGTAGGTGAGTGCTAAGGTCTCCATTCATTTTGTTCTCCGTCAAATTGCTATACAAAATAATGTTTAAGCTTTTACACAATGCGCCTGAACAATGTGCCGAAACAATGCAGAGAGTAATGGCGCGGATGAAAAATCGCGAATTTAAAGGAACATCTGCACAATGCCATGGCCTTAAATACCTGCTCTGTGGCACTTTCCACTCTTTCTTATGTTTGTTAGGGGTGGTTCTAACACCGCTTGATCCCGCATTCCCGCCCCCCAGATCTAGAGTGCAGCCACCAGAATGGCCGCTCCTGTCGGCGCGGCTGGGTCTGATATACCAAGCCCTTCTCCTAAGGCAAATTCAAGGCGTCCTGGTGACCACTTGGATGATATTATTGGAAACATCGACCACGTATGCGCAGAAATATGGGGTGAACCAGCCGAACTGACCGCAGAGCTAGTTCCGCAAGGGACAACGGCGACGGTGGAAGTTACACCCACCCCTCATACGAAGTCAGAGACCGTGAAGGTGTTCCGTCAGCCCTACCAGGTACCAAAGAAATCGCCACCGGTATCTGTATTGTCATCTCAGTCGCCACAAGATGGAGTGATCATTATCCCCGGTGGAGAGGTTACTCAATCTAGTCAACTGATCATGAACAACGGACACGAGACACAAGATATGGAAACGCGCAGAGTAGCGGACGGAGTGGATTCAATCAAAAGAAAACGTACTACACGCCAAACTGGTGATGTAGGACCACACCATGCGCATGCAACACCTTCGACCCCAGTCCGTCTAGTCTCCTTTCGGGATGTAGGATGTCCGCCACCGCGCCGTAGAATTTCCGTGTTATCAGGTATGTTTGCACGTCACGCCGTACTTTGCGATGGCGAAGAAGACGTTTCTATCGTATGGTGCGGCCGGCCCAAACAAGCCCAGAGAAAACATGGGAATGATACGAATCATCGTCTGTGGAAGACTAAGAAGAAGGTGCTGCGAAAGGTGAAGAGCCTGTTTCGTCGTAGCTGAGTATCAATTGCCGAACGTAGACTCCCATCACCTGTTGATTGGATAGTCCATTGCTGGCCGGAGATCCATGAGGATCACTGGGTTCTCATAATCGTAGTCCTAATGATCAGCGCTTTTTACAGGACGAACAGCTGACTGAACAGTGTACTAGATTAGCGTCTGCCTATCTATACAAACGAACAGGCTAATTAGATTGTATAAGCTAGCGTACAGGGTTCCTGATCACCCAGGGTTCCTGATCACTTGCCAAAACTCAACACGTCGCTCATTGCTCGTGATTTCTCAGCACCCAGCGACCCAAAATGGATACCCGTGAAGCAGCTATACTAGCAGCTATTGACGATCTTAATTCTGGTGTTTTTCGCAGTCAACGAGCTGCTGCAAAGGCCTACAACATCCCGCAATCAACACTCTCGACACGTATACGCGGTGTACAGAGCAGCCAAAACAGCCATGTATACCAGCAGCAATTGACTCCACAACAAGAAGAGTTTCTTGTACAATGGATCCTCGAAGAAGACGCACGCGCTTTTCCTCCCTCGCATGCTCGCGTACGAGAAATGGCCAACCGAATACTAAGGATGAATGGAGATAACATACCTGTGGGCAAGCACTGGCTATCCTTCTTTATTAAGCGCAACCCACACGTCACCTCTGTTGTAGGGAGGAAGATAGAGGCTGCAAGAGCTGAGGGAGCAACACAAGAGCAGATACGCGAGTTTCTTGAGTTCTATGAGCAGCTTCGCGTTAAGCTAGGTATACAGGCTGAGGATACGTGGAATATGGATGAGACTGGGAAGGCCCTAGGTGTATGTGCAAACACCAGAGTACTTGCAAGAAGTCAGAAAAAGAAGGCTTACTATCAGTCTCCAGAGAATCACGAGTGGGCATCGATAATAGAGTGCATTTCAGCAACTGGGAAAAAGCTGCGGCCAGCTGTAATATTCAAAGGCAAAAACCTGCAGAGTACCTGGTTTCCATCAACAATACCTGACTGGCTATATGCAACTTCAGAGAATGGCTGGACATCTAATGCAATAGGAGCTGAGTGGCTGCAACGCATATTTCTGCCAGATACTGCACCCTCACAGGATCGCTGGAGGATGCTGATTTTAGATGGCCATGGCAGCCACGTTGACCTAGAATTCCTGTGGATCTGCAAGCAGAATAAAGTCAGGCTTCTGTTTCTCCCTGTGCACTCCTCGCACGTTCTACAGCCCCTAGATCTCTCAGTTTTCTCAGTAGTGAAATGTTTCTATCGCCAGCAGATTCAGGAGTTATCACACCTAGATGATGCTGCCCCAGTCAAAAAGGAACGATTTATTATGGCCTACCATGCAGCCAGAGAGGCCACGATTACTGAGAGAGTTGTGCGCACTGGGTGGGCCACTGCAGGCATCTGCCCATTGAACATTGAGCGAGTACTTAGCTCATCTCAAGTTGCTCAAAGGGCTGTTACTCCACCTCATCAGAATCAGCCTGAACTTGCTGAGGGCTACCTCTCTACTCCCCACGGCCCTCGAGATCTGTTTATAGCTCAGCGAGCACTTCACAGAGAGCAGAGTATAGGCCGCAAGGTTCACCAGCTCTTTGAGAAAGCAGGCAAGGCAATTGCAACTGCAAATACACGAGCAGCAGAGTTAGAAGCAGAGAACAA